>NW_022060269.1:1382145-1602145 GCF_007364275.1 Archocentrus centrarchus
TTATTGAGTCAAAGTGAGTCTTTCTTGGGTTTAGGATTGGAATCAAGCATCTATTGTGTGGATAATGCAGAATGAGGACGACGAGGTGGTAGTATTCTTCTGACAGTAAAAAAAATAACCACAATCTGCAAGTCAAATGCTGGAAAATTTGACCTGCAGCAGTGGATTTGCGCTACTTTTGTAGCTAGTCAGCTACCGTTGTCATGATCTCTGAATCTGAAGCTCGATTTGACTTTGAGATGCTGGATACTTGTTGTGGATAGAAAAGGTTAGCGTCATGGTTTAAACCCTTGAATGTGTAGTAAGACAAAAGAACATGATTGCACCATTGTTCCACTTTGATCCACAAGTCCGGACATGTTTCTATTTTGTGTCTATTTTTTCCACACCAATGAAAAACTGTCTGTTAGGGATCTGTGAGGAAGAGGCCTGGAGCTTGGAGCTGGCTTAAGCAAAATGAAGGGACCTTATCCTGAGGGAGTCAGGATGATGGGCTTGATTTAGTTGGAGCAGTTGAAGATGATAGTGTTCCTCAAAGCAGGAGCTCCCCATCTTCTTTGAATTCGAGAGGGAAGGCAAGGCTATCCTGTTTAACAGATGAAGATAGCTGGAGAAAGTGACTGCAGGGGATTTGTGAGTCAGTGCCTTGTCTCCTTGATCAAGTGTGAAGCCATGCCAGACCTCTTTCAGACTGGACATCAGCTGTTTCTACAGCCAGGCCACAAAAATCCATCAGCAGCACTGGATTTCTAAATAAACGAATTCTTCTGCATTAGCCAATACAAAAACGTTCTGCTTAGCTTTCAGCTCGAACTGTACTTTTGAATTGACAGTAAATTTCTTTCCCAGAGAGTAAGAAATGTCAGTTTCATTAACATCTATCTACCTTTATACTTATGTTTTTCAAAGTCAGTCAAACTAACAGTAGCTTGCAATGTGTACGATGTGTTATTTGTAATCTTAGCTGTTTTTTTGGTTGCAACTGTGATTTCCCCATATTAGCATTCAAACCAAATTGCGCCCTGTTTTAGATTCACTTTAGGTCAGGGAAATTAATGGATGGAATACAAAAACATGTTCTTATACACACAGTGAAATTAACCCAACCAGTTTGTTCTTCTCAGGCCTTTTTGATGCTTTGGTTGTGGTTTCTTCATCATCCAACTCTTAAAGGGGCTCTTGCAGTGAACTAATATTCATTAGTTATTTCAAATGTCAGCTTTTCACCAGTAGGTGTCAGGCTTGGTACACACGGGGTTACGAAATCACAAAGTGGCAGGTGTTGCTACTTGCAGTCTAAACACAATGATATGGAAAAACGGGGGGGGGGGGGGGGGGGGGGGGGTTCCTTCTGTCATTACGCAGTACTCACATATGCACTGAAAGAGTTGTTGCATGACCTCATGCTTAGACCAGCTCTTCTAGCATAACTGCAAGAAATGCGTGTGTATGTGGGGGGTCCCTTATTCTGGGTCAACATCATTAGGGCAACCTAATGATACTTCAGGTGAGCATCTTCATCCTGGTCAACAGTTCAGTGGTTTTTCTGTTGGCCGTGTTTGTACCAGGGCATACACCCCCATCACAGCTTAGCAAGAAAACACACTATTGCGACACCGATGATACCCATGTGTTTTTCACGCCAACTACTGAAGCTTGTAGTAGCTTCAGTCTAACTCTTCAGATCCACTATGGAAAGGAGGAATGATGCTGACTGTAACTGTGCTTGCAGCATGTAAGTGTTGCATTGAGATGGCGCTAAAACAATAAAAATCACATTTTATAAAGTTCTCTGAGTCAGATCAGAAAATGTGTTGTGCTTACACACTCTTCAGATGTCCCATGACCCAGCCTGGGGAGTTGTTTTTCTGACTTTGGTGAGTTTGTGTACATCTACGTGAACAACATGATTGCTACAAAGATGTTTTCATTTCATTGCTCAAAATTCTTTCCAAAACCTTTCCTTTGATTGCCATTTTGAGTGTACAATAAAGCAATAATTGCTTTCCCTGACTTGTTATCAAGGTTACTGCTCTACTGTGCCACTCTGTGGGACAGCAACTAAGTTAAAGTGTAACGCCATAGTTAAAATTAAATGTTAGGATAAAATTATCATGCAATACACAGATATGCACTATTAATCAAAAAAAAAATTGTCAAATACATTTGTCTGCCATGTTACATGATGTCATCAATTTGTGAATTTTTGAGCATCCAGTTTCCTCGCCTCCACAGGAATTCCTGAGAAAACCACTTATTACTGCACACTGAATATGAAGCTACACTGCTGATTAATATAAAAACTGGAAGTCATGACAAAAATATGAGCACTCCTGAAGCTCAGTAACTAAAAAAATGTATGTTGTTTATTTAATTGCTACATAAATATACATGTATGTGGAAGTGCCGTCCCTTGAGCGGCCCTCGAGCGGCCACTTGAGGCTAGCTCCAAAAGTGAGCCAGGCTGCATAGACTTGCATATTAAAACAGCAGACTACAGAATTAAAAAAAAAAAAAGTTTACAGGCTGGTACAAAAAGCTTTTTGGCCTCTATGGATAGTTTCCCCTATGGATAGTTCATAACAACTGTGCAGGCCTTTTTAATAATTCATCCATCTGGATTTTTTAGAAGCATGAAGAAGCTTGTGGCTGCTTTGATTCACAGGTATCCTGACACAGGCAGCTGGACCTGATTGGTGTCTGCTTGGCCTTACATGTGCTAATGCTACTCACTGAACTGTTCCCCTGTGTTTGTCTGTGTGTCTTTTAGAGCTTGGACTTATCTGATATAATATGACCTGCTGTGTGGTACAGGCCATCCAAGAATTTGGTGTTTGAAATTGTTTTTTTTTTTTTTTATTTAATTCTATTTATTTGTTTATTTATTTTTTAGCCTTTAATTTTGCAATAATTACACAGGTTATGGATGCAGCTTGCTAACCAACTTGCTATCCTTAATAATCTTGTGTCCAAAACCAGTGGGTAACATCTGGGTGCTGCGTCCATCTTTTGTATGCAGTCTGTGGTCACAGTGTGTTCCCATCGACATCTCACTGTCTGGGCATCCAGAATGTTCTGCTCCCAGTCCCCAAACCCGACTGTGCTTCTGTGCATATTCATCATATTAGTCAGTGATGGTGCTGGTAGTTGGTATCTAGTTATTGCTGTCATTCTTGTGTCTTTTCAGTTCACCTATTACCTGAATGGGTAATAGGTGAATGGGTTTCATCAAATTCATCAGATTAGCATGGTCTGTCAGGGCATTAATGGCTTTGCATGGGTTGACTGGAATATGGAACCTCAATGCAATATTTTTGATGTTTCCACTATAATTGGACAAAGCTACGCCAGCGATTTCCAAACTTTGTGCTAACCTAACCAGTCAGATGGGTTTTTTTTGTTTGTTGTTTTGTTTTTTACCTCCTTCTGCCTTCCATTGTCCTCCAGTGTCTGTGTGTACCTGCCATGTTGATGGAGAAAGGTTCTGCCCTCAGCTCTGTAAGGTTTGTGTGAATGCTGAAGACCATAATGGTGTTTCTAACACAGGGCATTCCTTTTATGTTATAGAATGTTTATGAGAAGCAGCTTCTAGCAAAGTTATGTGATTGCCAGAATGTTAAATGCAACACACTTCCTGGTGGAACAGAAGACATTATATCCTTGTTTGCTTGTGCTTTTTGTGGCTCTAAAATGCCTGGATTCATGGTGGTATTGTACAGAGGTTTTGGAAAAGTACAGAATAAAGTGTTGTTCAGTCCTGAAGCATGTGACTGGTCTTTTTTCTGTCCCCTCAGTGTAGTTTCATTTAATTAATGAGCATGTGTCGATAGGTTAGCTCTTTTTTACTGTCACGTTTTTTTATTTAAAATCATCACAAGGGTTTTTCTCTGGCTGATCCCAGTACTGCACTGTGGCATTTCTCAGTCCTGCAGACTCCTTAATTTGCACACATGGCTCCACTGGCATTCTCACACACACATTGCACTTTTTTGTTTTACAGGGTGGACGACAGCCAAATCACAGAGGTTTGGAAATGGTAACAACAAATGATCTCAACAACGATGTCTCTGCTCATTCAGAGATTCAGCTGTCAACTAAAAAACCTGTATTGACTTTAATGTGGTAATTATTCTTTGCATATATCCATAGAGACCGTGTGCAGGTATGGATACTCAATTTTCATGATAATGATGATGGTTCATGTCAATAAAATAGAGTTACCAGTTATTTTGTCATGTTTGTTTGACTTATTAAAAGCAGTTCACATGATGAATTTATATAAATGAAATCAATCTCATTGGCTTGCATGTCCTGCATGGAGACTAGACAAAATAGTTCTGCTGTGCCCTTGCCAGAACAAATCAGCTGTCTCTGGTAGTCCTTTTTTAAATGTATTCATTTTCAAAAGGTTGGTGGATCGATTCCTGGCTGCTCCAGTCTGCATGCCAAAGTATCCTTTGGCAAGAATCCCAAGTTGCTCTCCGATGCCTCTGTTAGAATAGGAATGTGTGTGAATGTTAGCTAGAAAGCACTTTGAAGTAGAAAACAGTGCTTGTATGAATGTGTGTGTGAATATACATTTTGATTTATTCTGAAGGCTGAATCCTATATATATATATATATAGATATAGATATATAGATATATATATAGATATATATAGATAGATAGATAGATATAGATATCTATATATCTATATATATATATAGGACTGACAACTTTTTAAATCTGACTGCAGCATTTTAGTGCCTCTGCAAACACCAACAGCATGATAATTACTGTCCTGAAAAATGAATCCTGCATGATGGCCAAAGTCCCCGTATTGACCCTAATGACAGGAAACTTTGAACACGCACACACACACGTGCACTATTGTATGTGTTTGATGACTGTGGATCGACCGGTCAGGTTGTGTTGAGGTTCATTGCTTCATACCCGCACACCTCATGACCTGAGACACACAAATAGGAGTTGTACCACTGACCTGCTGTCTCAGCAGAAATCACTTAACAGCTCTGAAGAACACGACATGTAAACCAGTAAAAGCAATAATGATGAGAAAAGTTTCTTTTTGGATCTATTTTTCATTAAAAAAATAAATGTCCTCTAATATGAACACTTCAAATTTACAGTGCAGTAGAATACAGTCACAACAAATGACCAGTAACACACACAGGTCTGTGAATACACACAGGAAATCACAATATACATTAAAACAGTTATTCAATTTTCTTAAGATAAAGAATGAAGTCAGCAGAAGGCACATTTGTGTAACTTTGTGACAGCGTGACTTTAACTCCTAAACTCTAACCTGGATTCCATCAAGCAGCTCAACTCTTTGTTCTCCATCTTAAACTTACTCAGGACCACAAAAGTCTGATGCACTTTGTTCAAGACAAACAACGGTTTGCATAGTGTGTCCTTGGCACTGATGAAATGTTCTTGTGAAAAAACTAAAATAAATAAAATATCGAGGTGTAAATGCCAAAGCAGACATTGTTTCTGTGGGGAATAAGAACTTATTGAAACTTCAAGAGCCAGAAGGCTGAGCATGCATGCTAAGAAATTCTGATCACTAACATTTGGGTTAAAAGTATGAGGTAAGAGTTGGAATAAGCTGGAAGGCAACTTTTTGTTCAAGACATAGCAAAACCCTTTAAAACATGTCACTGCTTCTTTGATCTGAACACTTAATGCTGCTTCCAAATATCTTGGAATAAATGTTTTCCGATAACACCAGTCAACTGCACACCACATACACTCATCATGCCAACCCCACTGCTCTCTTCCTTTCATAGGAGAGGGGGGGTAGGGGTGGGGACAAAGAGTCCTCCACTCTGGCCAGTTTTCATCTTTTCAGCTCAGCCACAAGGATAAGAGTTCTGGTTCTACCGTGTCCCATCTTTGAAGGACACTTTATGTTCAAGTAGTAACTGTTTGTGTCAGAAGTCATGTCAGGTCATTTGTCTGCATGGTAGGCTGCAAGGTCCAATGGCTCCTTGGAGGGAATGCACCAATCATCTGCCTCCAAACTGAGCTTGTAGTGTCTTAGAGCAGTCTTATTAAAAACTGGCAGTCTCTCTACAGAGTCCGTAGACAAGGCCTAGAAAACAGAGAGAGAACATGGTAAATGGTAAATGGTAAATGGACTAGCTCTTATATAGCGCTTTTCTACTCAATCAGAGCACTCAAAGCGCTTATACAACATGTTTTTACATTCACCCATGCACTCCCATTCATACTAGCACTTCCATGTTTTGCTAAGCTAAGTGCTTTTAATTAGCTATCATTCACACACATTCATACTCCGACAGGACGGTCGGAGAGCAACTTGGGGTTAAGTATCTTGCCCAAGGATACATTGGCATGTAGCCTGGAGTAGCCAGGAATCGAACCGCTGACCTTCCGATCAGTGGGTGACCTGCTCTACCTACTGAGCTACAGCCACCCATGTTAATAAAAAAATGTTTAGGTGACCATACTTAGCTTATTCTGGTCTGCAGCTCTCTTATTTCCCAGTTGAGGGGAGTGGATGCTTGTAAACCACTTGCAATTTTTCTTAAATGCTATTTTTAAGTTAATCTAAAATTATTTTCAATCTTTCTGTGGAGCCATATTTAATAAAGGTTTCAAAATAACATTACTTTCTTTTGACTACTCCTTTATCCACAAGTAGTCACTGAAGCAGGTGGTTCTGCAAATTTGAGTTGGCAGATTTTTATGGCCCAAAGCATTTGCCTCTCCTCCCAGGATCAAAGCAGGGATGTTTCACTTGTTAGGCAACTACTACACAATGGAGCCACCTTCCAAATAATATCACTTAGAGTAAAAATAAATTAATAACTCACTATGCTTTCTTATCACACATTTAATAGGAAATCGATTTTAAAGTAAGTGCTTGTACATGTGCCTATCTCTAAGCACCTGACACTCTGACTTAGTTGAGAATAAAGACTGGAAATAAGGGAAATAACTGGCTTTCATGCAGAAATTTTCATTTTATCCCACTGGTTATGGACTTATGGGCTCCAAAACACCAACATCACAGTAGCCAAAACGTTAATGTTGAGGTTTCCAAGTCCATAATCATGGTGGCTACACATGTAACCACATGGAGCTTAATGTTAGTACGCAGAGAAACTATTTGAGCCTGACCTCCACTAGATTTGTCAGTCTGATGCAAATACATATTTTTAGGAAGTTAAAATAAATATATAAATTGTTTATACACGTGTATGTATACATATACTGGCAGCTGAGAATATTGTACAAAGATGTTGAGGCTGCTTTTCTGGGCTAGTTATGTTATAATTACTTTTCTAAACTGATTCAAGGATCTTTCTCCACATTATGTTCTTTCTAGAGAAATGCACGTGGTAATGTAGTCTAAATGCTATACGAGCACAGCACATTTGGAGAGTAGGGTCACGACTGATCAGGTCATTATTTAATTACCAAGCAATATGCTGATGCAAACATGATATGCATCTTACCTTGAGGTGTATGACAGTCTCTGTGCCATAGCCCTCCATAGAGTAGAGCTGTAAGTCTCCCTGGAAGTAGCGTGCATAGAGGCGAGAGATGGGCAAACCATAGCCAAACCCTGCCTGCATACACATACACACACACTTTACCTCTTGTACTATATTGATACTACGTGTAATATAATGCGTTTGCATGATATGCTCACCAGTGGGGCTCTGTATTTGTCTCCTATGCAGGGCCTGGGAGCTGTTGAGTACATGTAGCTGAAGAGACATTCTGTCTTTCTGAAGGGAACGCCGCCTCCTCTGTCACTCATCTGGAGAGAGACGGAGATCGTGGAGACATTAACAATGCACCACTGGTTCGTGTTGGGACAGAAAAGCTTATATTTTGCAAGAAACATTGACATCATGGTCCTTTATGTATACAATATATTTGTGTCTGTCCATTTCATGGACACGGTAAAAGTCAAGTCCAGTCTAAAAATTAATATATGACATGCCAGAAACCAGTGATGTCAGTGAATGGACTCTGCACAGATTAGGAATCTGATGATAATCAGGGTTTATGATATTTATATAAGCTAATTAAGTAGCTGAACTGAGATGACTCAGGGTTACAAGAACAAAGGTTGGTTGTCCCTATTTCAGAATCCTTCTGTCCTGTTTTTGCACCTTTACTGTGGTGTACACAACACAGAGGTATGTGTACCATGTCTCAATATGACTTTTATACAGAATGGATTAGAGTAGAGCGATGTAGCCATTAAAAGACTCACTGGTAAATCATGCCTTTCCCTTTATTCTCTAAGTCATTTTAACTCTAGGTTCCTCTGTACTGGGACTGGCATTCCTGCATTTCTGGTGCTGTGCATGAATTCCCACATTTTTAATCAGTAAAGAAAGCAGAGAGGAAACACTCACCGTGATTGAAAGGTCCTCTCCACCGAGAGCAATCATGACTTTGATGGGTGGAAGGAAGCTGCTGGCCTCATGGTTCTCGATGGTTGCTCTCATTGCATTCTACAAAGAGAAAATATAACTTTATTGGAACCCAAACATTTAACCATTTAAGACATTCTTTTAAAACTGAGTTAACAGATGAGAATGAGAAGAGCTCAATACATTATACAGCCCATAATGAGCTAATCTTTATGTCACCTACTTCACTTTTGGTTTGGATCAATTTAGCAAATGTGCTTTTTAGATCCAAAGACCAACATCAAGTCTAAGAAAAATAATGCTGATAAGATCACAATGCTACAGTGGTCCTTTAAGTTATCAAAGGAGGCTCCTCTGGTACTGGATATGGCTTCAAATAAACCCTGTAGGACTTTTGCTGTGTGCAAATGCAGTGACATTTATTACCTTGAAGAGCTCAAAGAGCATGTGGTACAGGTGGGATGGGATGTATGTGATCTGGATGGGCTTTCTGATGTTGCTGGCTAAGACAGGAAAGAAAACAGTCATGCTCTGTTCACAAACACAATAAAAGCTATGAGAGTGTGTTTTATCACAGTCACCTGTCTCACCATTTATCTGTGTCAGCTCCAGCTCCGGTGCTCCCAGGTAGTACTGTTCACACAGCAGCTTAGCGCTCTCATAGGCATCTAGAGACAGACAGAAACAAACCAGCGTATTCATTGCCCTGTATGGACTTGATACAAAGCAGATAAAGATAAATACATGCCTGATAAACAGAAGGTTATTATCTTTGTCAACGTTATGGATGATAAGAGTTCGGCCACAACCAGGACCTCTGTTCAAACGCTGAATCTGGACCAAACCAGATGAGCTGCCTGCTTTGCTCTGTCCCAGTTATGAGCCAGCTGAGGGTTAACCTGTCTGTTAAACAGACACCTATCCAGAGAAACATGCACGTCTCACATAATTGAAGATTTGCATTGGCACTGAGCAAATTAACTCCATCCTCTCTTGAACAAGGATCAAATTTGACAAAAAACAAGCAATTTTTAATGCACTTCGGCAGCCAGAATGACAAGAATTTATAGCCTTAAACACACAATGCATAGTAGTCCAAGATGTTTATCCATCAGTTTTGATGAGTGGAATTCTTGTACTTTATTAGTCTGTTCCTTATCAATAATTAGCAGATATTTATGTCTCTGTGTTGCACCCATGCATTTTATGGATGCGGCTTTTGTGACCAAGCTTGTTAGCTTTAGTCTTAGCTCCACCCTCTTATCCAAATATGGTCACTTCTGAGCAAAAACCAAAGAAAATAATAACTAGAAGCACTCAGAGAGCGCAAACCTCCGCCAAGGCCATAGGGTCACTGACGCTGTAATACGTGTATCTAAATGCTGTGAAATAATAGGATCATCTGAGCAGTAAACGATAAAAAAATGATCGTCGCCTCACTATGTTGTTTGATAGAACGTGTGACTATGTTACACTCTAATTTTTTTCAGGCTTTTGTGCCTTGTGTTTCGGAGTTAGAAGCTAAATTATTAAAATCCCCGTATCCCGCAATAGTGAAGACTCATTAAAAAAATTCCTGGATCCAGATCGTGATCTGGATCACCGCCAGAATTTAATCACTTCTTCCTCTTGTCATTTCCAACCACTCCACAAAATTTCATTGAAATCCGTTCATAACTTTTGGAGTAATTCTGCTGACAAACAAACCAACGTGACCAAAAACATAACCTCCTTGGCGGCGGTAATAACACGACAGCACTGAGGTGTGAACATGCAGAGCCCAAAACTAATGGGTGGGTAAATTGATGTGTTCACCATTTCTTTACAGTCTGTGGTTTTTACTAAAGGCACTGCTTGTCTTCATATCAGCTTAATTCACTGTTCCCTGACATGTAAAAGCAAATAAAATGACCTTAAGTTTCTTTAAGTTGTGATCAGATGTTTAGTGCTCAACAGTGATGCAAGCAGTCAATAAAAGTTTAACATTGCTAACACTTCCAAAAACACAACTAAATCACCTGCAGCCCTATTTATTTTAAAAATCAGTCTGCTATATTGACTACAATATAATATAAGCATTAACAAAGTCCTATTTTTGACGAGAGTTTTGAAACATATGTAAATGAACGAATGGTCATCAGGACACAATCACCAGTCAAATGTGACAAATAAATAAATAAATAAAAATTTGGTCACTTTCCCCCAAATAAGGTTTTGAATAGCTTCTTTCTTTTGAGATTCTATTTCTACCGCCATCTTCATTGTTGCAGAATTTCCCCCAAAATTCTCTTCTTTGCTTCTTTCTTTGCAGTTTTCATGTTCAATTTCTCTCTGCTCTGGTTCAGTGTATATTCTCATGCACATTTTTATTTAATTACTTCTTTTACTACAGAATACCAGTTCAGACACTCACATTTTGCCTGAACAATGGCTCAAAAGTCAGTGACTATACTGAGAACATCATGGAATTAAGAGCCAGTACTGGGAAATATAGAGACACTTATCAGTGTGATAACCTCTTGCTTTTCCTCTTACCTCGTGCAACCTCCGTTACATCACACATGGAGTCAATACAGCCAATGCTGTTGGGGTGGGCAGGATTTGTGGTGCCACTGAAGATCAGAGCTACACAAAAGCAGAGAAAGAAGAAATCAGTTATTACTCAACCTATTAGTAGTAGCAGTTTATGAGAGTTAGACAATTATGTTTATATAACTGGATATATTAATGCAATTCATGTGTTGTTGTTGCAGCTCACTGTGCTGGTTGATGAGCATGCGGATGGAGATGCGGCTGGTGTAGAAGCGGTCCAGAAAGTATTGGATGTTGTGGTAAGTGACGGTGTCTGGCTGGCCAAAGGTATCTCTGTATTCTATGACCCCCTGAGCCATGGTGGGAACCACCTCATTGTGCCGGTTCCGGACAGCCTCCAACACCTCCACAAACCTGAGATTAGAGAGGTGTTTCAAGGACTAAAAGAAAGTAAAGGCAATGATATCTTGCCATGTTAAGATGTGTCACACTCACGTCTCAAGGACTCTCTGGTCATCTGGGTTCTTGTCTAGAAATTCTAAGATCTCCATCAGGCTCTGAATGTACCTGAGTGAATATAAACACAATAAAATATGAATCTATCTATCTATAGTCACACTAACTGTCAGAATCCTCGAAGCACAGGTTGAGGAGGAGGAATCAATGAAAGACCCACACAGTTTTAATTCATTTGAAACCCTGACTCTTAGCCTTGTACACTTTAATTGGAAAACAAACAAACAAAAAAAATCAAATATATAGTTTTATTTGTTATCTTTCATCCATCAGGCCCTCTAACCCTTTCTAAAATTAGAAACATCCTGTCAGAGTGATGCTGAAAACCTAGTTCATGCATTTAACACTAGGTCGAACTATTTTAATTCAGGTTGTCCTAAAAATTCCCTGAAAATCCTTGTGTTGATCCACAATACTGACACGGAGTAGAAAGAGAGAGCAGATTTCTCCCATATTGGCTTCTCTTCACTGGCTCCCTGTTAAATCCAGAATTGAATTTAAATCCTTCTCCTCAAGGTCTTGAATAATCAAGTGCCATCATATCACCACCTCATAGTACCACCTCATCCCTACAGAGCCCTTCTCAGACTGCTGGCTTACTTGTGGTTCCCAAGGCATTTAAAAATAGAATGGGAGGCAGAGCCTTCAGCTTTCAGGCCCCTCTTCTGTGGAACCAGGTCCCAGCTTGGATTCAGGAGACAGACACCCTCTATATTCTTTCCTTTCACTCTCAAGGGAAAGTTTTAAGCCTAATCTTAAAACTTTCCTTTGGATAAATCTTATAGTTAGGGCTGGTGACCCTGAACGCTCCCTTAGTTATGCTGCAATAGGTTGCTGGGGGTTTCCCATGATGCACTGAGTGTTTCTTCTTCATTCATCTCTTTTCACTCTGTTTTTATACACTATTCTGCATTTATTCATTATTAATCTCTGGCTGTCTTCCACAGCATGTCTTTTGTCCTCTCCCTTTTGTCTCCCTCCCCTCACCCCCATCTGGTCACGGCAGAAGGCTCCCACTCCTTGAGCCTGGTTCAGCTGGAAAGTTCTTCCTTGTTGTTCTTGTGTCCCTTCCCACTGTTGCCAAGTGCTTGCTCACAGGAGGTCGTCTGATTGTTGGGGTTTTCTCTGCAGGGTCTTTATCTTACATTATAAAGAACCTTGAGGCAACTGTTTGATTTGTCTGATTTGTTGCTAATAAATAAAAGTGAATCAAATTGAACATCTAGTGAATGACGAGTCTCTACTATATTAGTGTGCTGTGTCAAGTCGACCCACTTATGAACTAAGCTAAGATGGCGATAGCTAAACACACTTCAGTGCTATTAAAATGGAAATCTGCAAACTAATGAGTGATGATATGGTGACTATGTCTATCATTTTTATACATTATTTGATCCAGATGGAAGACTTGTTGCTTTCTCTGTCTTTTTCAGTTACCAACATGGAAATAAGCCACATTTAGGGAATTGCCCTTGAGTGTCATATGACTATCCCAGTGAAATGATATTGCTATGCAGAAACTTCACCAGCTGGGCTCTGTGAAGCTGAATATACAGTATATCACATTTCCATCCGAATACTTAAGCTGCTATTTCCAAAGCCGGACTCTAATGACCACCATAGCTCATGCTGTCTGTAATTTTCCTCTTTCATTCAAACCACCAGCCTGTTTTCCTGATCTGCCTCATAAAGAAGAAATCTGGGGCTGCGCAATTCCTAGAATGTTCAAGATGATGATTTTGTAAAATATCAAAGCACCAAGGTTTTAACTGCAATCTTAAAAATTAATATACCAGAATCGTGTCTGTTTTAAAGGCTTCAGTTATTGTTTCAATCAACCTCTGATCAACTGTATGTGTCCAAAAATGTGTAGCGTCTAACGCATGATCTCAATACACTTTAGTTTCAGCAACCTCCAGAGTTATTTTGTTTTTCACTTTGCCACTCAACAGTGACCCTGCTGTTCTGAACATACTGTTTCCTTCACCTGCAACAACAAGCAGGCGGGACGAGGAAAAAAAACAGGTGGGGCTGACACAACTGGGACAAAGTTCAGCCACTTTCTCTCTCTCCTCCTAGCCCCCGCCTCCCCCTGCCCTGTAATCTAATATGTGATTAAATCATGGTGTACAGTGCACCACTGACCTGCTCTCCATAGCAAGTAGATTAAAAACTCTGCAACTCTTAAATCTGAGGAACTATAATTACAGGGGAAAAAGAGAAAGTTGTGAAAGAGTTTTGAAAGTGTTACATGAGTATGAAGGCTCAGATTACTGCCCGCTGCACCTGATGTGAAAACATTAAAGACTGGAAACTGCATGGACTCTTGTTATACTTTTATAATTAATTTATTCAACAATCACTTGGCTCTTTTTGGATAAATAAAATGTTAATTCATTAATGGTTGATTAGTCAAAATGATGTTCTCGTAACATCCACAAGATCACCGGTCAGGGGTCAGGGATGTGCTCATGTTCACATCTATACCTGTATATGGAATTTTCACCTATTTACCCAAAGAAAACTCTAACTTAAACTAAAAACTGTAAGGCTAAATAGCATGTACGAGATTTGATTTAAATGGTAAGATTTTTTAAGTTTCTGTAACTGTGATTGTTTAGCCTAACCATACCCCTAAATGGTTTACTAAGTTGGTGGGTGTTAAGATGTTAGCCAATCAATTCATCATTCAGTGAGCGTTCTCACCAGTTCTGCACTAGCTGGATAGAGGGTGTGGCCAGGAGCCGGTCAGGCAGCAGGTTAAGCTCCTTCATGATGTTAGAGAGACGGACAGGAAGCTCCTGACGAAGAAAGACAAATGATGTGCGCTCGCAGGGATTGGTTGAACCTGGAGGAAGGAGCAGAACAGGATTACAATTCAATATACAGAGAAGAAACAGTTGTTAATGTTTTCTCAAAATAATCTAATAATATGTTTCTATTTAGGCTCATTTACTAGCATTTTCTAGTAATTTTCACTCAGCCATGTTTATCAGTGAAGTGAATTAGTCAGCAGTCATCAAGTGACCTACAGCTAGTGAGGAACTGAAGTCATTTTTGACCAGGATATGTCCTGCAATGCACATATTAAACAAATATGTAGGACTGCTTTTTTGCATTTGCGCAATATTTCTAAAATTAGAAACATCCTTTCTCAGAGTGATGCTGAAAAGCTAATTCATGCATTTATTACTTCTAGGCTGGACTATTGTAATTCATTATTATCAGGCTGTCCTAAAAGCTTCCTGAAAAGCCTTCAGCTGATCCAAAATGCTGCAGCTAGAGTACTGACAGGGACTAGAAAGAGAGAGCAGATTTCTCCCATATTGGCTTCTCTTCATTGGCTCCCTGTTAAATCTACAATAGAATTTAAAATCCTTCTCCTCACATACAAGGTCTTGAATAATCAGGCCCCATCTTATCTCAAAGACCTCATAGTACCATATCACCCCAACAGAGCACTTCGCTCTCAGACTGCTGGCTTACTTGTGGTTCCTAGGATACTTCAGAGTAGAATGGGAGGCAGAGCCTTCAGCTTTCAGGCCCCTCTTCTGTGGAACCAGCTTCCAGCTTGGATTCGGGAGACAGACACCCTCTCTATTTTTAAGATTAGGCTTAAAACTTTCCTTTATGATAAAGCTTATAGTTAGGGCTGGATCAGGTGACCCTGAACCCTCCCTTAGTTATGCTGCTATAGGCCTAGTCTGCTGGGGGGTTTCACATAATGCACTGTTTCTCATTCACCTTATTTACTTTGTTTATACTCCACTCTGCATTTAATCATTAATTGATATTAATCTCTGGCTCTCTTCCACAGCATGTCTTTCTCTCCCCTCAGCCCAACTAGTCGCAGCAGATGACCCCCCCCCCCTCCCTGAGCCTGGTTCTGCTGGAGGTTTCTTCCTGTTAAAGGGAGTTTTTCCTTCCCACTGTCACCAAGTGCTGCTCATAGGGGGTCGTTTTGACTGTTGGGTTTTCTCTGTATTATTGTAGGGCCTTTACCCACAATACAAAGCGCCTTGAGGCGACAGTTTATTGTGATTTGGCGCTATATAAATAAAACTGAATTGAATTGAATTGAATGTTGTCATATGTTAATTGGCCTAGTGAACTCTGTTCAGGCTGTAATAGGTGCTCAAAGCATTCTAAAACTCCTAGGTTGAGATTAGATGAATTAATTACTGTGATCACTGACAGAAGCATGGGGTAAAAAATGTGTGGTCAAGACTACTGCAGGAATTTACTGTGCAGTACATACAATATAATCACATTTCAAAATGTTTCAGAACATAAGTTTGATTTAAATTTGAATGAATTTCGTAATTTTAAAAAAATTACTGAACTTGATTTGAATAACTCAGATATTTTTGTCATTGCACAATACAATGAAATTTTATTGTCCCTCCAAATAATATGAATGTAAAAATAAGAAATATTAAAAGAAATAAAAAAAGAAAAATATATATTTACAGTGGCAGTATAGACAGTAAATACAGGTATATTTACATCTGTATATGATATACTAAAGTGGCAAAGTGGATGTGCTCATAGAGCGATGAATCAATTAATTGGACACAGTGATGATGTATGAGCTGCACTCACCGAAATCCAAGAACTGCTTCATCGACAGAGGAGAAGGGGAGAACTTGGAGAAATGATCTATGTGTTTTGGAACATTGGCCAGCAGTGGCGCCTTCATCAGCGACCGAACGAAGTTTATTTTACTGGTCATCCTGAAAAGTCCGATCCCAAAGTTAAGGGGAAAAATGATTGCGTGGAAGATCCTATGGCGTAAAAAAAGGCTGGATGGCAGTTACTGATGATGGTGGAGTCTGGCGGTTTACAGTCTGCAGCTCCGAACTTCAGCTTCGTGCTTAATAAGTAAGCTCAGCCAGTGGGAGAGCGTGGTGGGCGGCAGCCAGCAAATTGGATTTCAAGAATCCCACCTTCTTGCACAATAGGAAGATAGTAAACAAGGAGGCGCGTGCACCCATTACATAACGCTTTCTCTATGTGATAAACAACCTGGACGTGTCAGCGGGCATGCTGTCGTCACATGAGAAACACGCTGTACACGCTGTACTGTACGCCTTCGTGCAGTATGTGTATATATATATATACACACACACACACACACACACACACACACACACACAAAACAACCTGCAGGGCGAGTGGACAAATTTCTATACATAAAACTGTCCACTCGCTCTGCGTGTCCTCTGCCAGAGGCCTGCAAGCTCGAGGGTCCTACTAACACAGTATGAGGAGAAACATGGAGGTGTGTGCACTCGTTACATAACGTTTCCGCCATGTGATAAACAACCTGGACGTGTCAGTATGCATGCTGCCATCACATGAGAAGCATGCCGCCTTACATATAAAAAAAACGTATCGTTAGTCTTGGACGTCCGGGGATCGAGTCCCGAATGGTTTGTGAATCGCCTCGGATCTCATAAAATAACCGTTTAAGGACAGGAACTCAGTTATCTGTTTGTCACCGGATATCACGGCGACGTCAGCTCTGAAACACACCCATTCCTCTCTGACCAACCTAGCCTAATCGTAGGAATCAATCAAAGGCGTGTAACCCTCCGGTAGTTCCAACCTAAAACAGCGTCTGTGAGCTGCGGGTTATGATTGGTCCGGGTCCGAATAACTGCATTCAGCAACGAGCGCGACTCCAGTAAATGTGCTGCAAAACAAGCTGACGTGGGGATGGCTAACTTGGTAAAAGACTTCAATAATGGACATAAGAAAACTTTGAAATTAGGAAGGCACAGAGAAGACGAGTGGAAGCGGAGAGGGAGGTGGCTCCTGATGCTGCTGCTGCAGCTCACACAGGGCTTGAGATGGTTATTGTCCTCAGATACGTTATGTTCCATGTTTACTGCGGATTCATGAAATCCAGTCCATATTTGAAGACACTCCGCCAAATAGCGTAAATGAAATAAATTAAATGTAGTCAAATACAGTGCAATAACAAAAACAATGTGGAAGAAGAGCGATTATTAAAATGCTTAAAAAATATAAAATAATGCAAAATGAAAAGGAAAACATAAATTAACAAAAGAGGAAGTGATGTGAGTGTGAAGACAGATGTCATTAGGTGGAAAGCAGACAAAATCCAGTAGGAATAAACATTAAATATTGGCCAATATCTGTCATTCAGTATTGACTTGCTTAGCTCTTCTGGCATGAAATGGAGCATTATAGTTTGCGTTTCTTCAATCTGATATTTGTTAAATAATTGATTGAGTCCATGTATAAAATAATTGGATAAACAACACATTAGGTGCTTAATAATCACATCAAAAATGAGACATTTGGATAGTTTGAAACATTCTGATTTTTTTTTTTACAACTAGGACAGCAGAAAGAACAGGAGGAGCGAACAAATGCAGAAACATGAAACGAGCAGGAAAGGTGAAGAAGACCTGAGCATCCAAAATACAATTCAGAGGTGATACAGTTTAAAAGGGGCCATCACAGAACCAGCAGAACCTTCATGGAACCAGCAGGCACTCTGAGACCAAGGCTGGTAAAGTTTAACATTTGAACTAAATACTGGAAGCATAGTCTTGCAAATGACTACTTCAGCAGTAGTTTTGCTTTTTTTCCCTGGCTGCTTAAAATAAAAAGTAGTAACAAAGAAGAAGAAATCAAATTGCACAGTAACATTCTGTGGCTTCAACCTTTATTGTACTATTAAATATAGTAAATAACTTTAGAAAGGTGCTGTTACTGCATGACAATCCAAAACATTTCAGGGCTGGGCTATGCCCCCTATGTTTTAAGACCCTAGCAATGCCGATACACCACTGATAGACATCAATTAAAGAATACCAAATTAAAGCAATCTCTCTCATAAAGCATTATTACTACTCATAGGAAACTGCAACTGTCTCTATTTCATGGGCATGTCCATCTCCCATCCCCCTTGAACAACCACTTGGTGCTTCCAGTGGCCATAAGATAAGAGCGTAAATTCTCAGCCCAGCATGATGGTGCTTCAGCAAGGTGCTTCAGCAAGGCACAGCGCCGGACGATCAGGCGTTAGCTAGAACCCTGCTTCCATGATGGTTTCTGTTCTTTCTCCTCTTCTTCCTCAGGTTTCTGCTGCCTGTGGTACTCACTAAGCTCGTGATCAGTTGTGGCCATCTTCCTGATGTACTCATGGATCTTTGTTATTTCATCCAGGATAGTGGTTCTGACACTCACTAGTCCTCAGGCTCTTTCGTTTCACTTACAGTAGCATATGGTCTCAGGGAGCTGGATTTAGGGTGGAACCCTCCATGAATGTTAAGGACCTTTCTTGACTTGACATCAGTGCCTTCTATTTCCTCCTTTAGCCAGTTTATTATCCCATCAGGGTATCTGATGACCAGCAGGGTGTAGGTGTTGCTTGCCCAGATCTTGTTCTTCCTATTCAGCTGAATCCTCAGGAGTTGCCCTACTCTCTGCAGGTACTTGGCTTACAACACCAGCTGTAAGCCACCTATAATGTAGTCTTGAGATCCCTTCCATGGTGCCTCAACCTCCACTAACACTCAATAGGTCACGATAGGGTGGAGAAAGGTATCACAGTGGTTTCACCTGAAACCCCTGGTGGTAATGACCCATGCCTTTTTTTCTCCCACACCTTAGCTCATGTGATGACACACATGATTAATAGTAGGTCAATGACCACCTCCAAAGGGGAATAATACCTGGGCCTCTCCACCCTTTGGTTCTCTGTGATAAGAGGGGAAAACATCTTCAAAACATTTTAAAAAGTCTTTTTTCAAACTTTTAAGAATATCCCTCTCCTTCTGTTTTTAGCACTGCATCTTGAACGGTATATTGCAAACAGCAATCAAATCAGAAATAAACTTTCACTTTCATTCCAAAAACCTGCTGTTATTGCAGTAAATATACTGCTCAAAATGTCCTGCGTGGAGGAGATTCCAGGAGACAGGCAGTCACTCTAGGAGAGCTGGACAGGGCCGGAGAAGGTCCTTATTCCATCAGCAAGACTGTCATCTGCACATGTGACAGATGTGAAAGGGTCTAGAGAAGCTGTGGAGAATGTTATGCTGCCTGTAACATTGTTGACCATGACTGGTTTGTTAGTGGGTCAGTGATGGCCTGGGGAGGCATATCCATGGAGAGACACAGACCTCTACAGGCCAGGCAACAGCACCCTGACTACCATCAGGTATCAGGGTGAGATGTTTGGATCCACTGTCAGACCCTACGCTGCTGCAGTGGGTCCTGGGTTCGTTTGGCCTCATGTGGTGAGAGTATGCAGGCAATATGCAGTTATTTAAGTTATTTGACTGAAAGCATGTTGTAGTGTTCATATTTACTACAACAGAAGTTGCAATACATATTAAAGGGGGTTTAATTTCTGTTAAGAAGCAGTTTGTATTGTGTTGGATTTAATCTGCCATGGTATTTCTAACTTTAAGTTCCTGACATGTTTTGATAACTTTCATAATTAGTCTGGTCATATGATAGTGGTGGAGGGGGTGATGATTTGGGTTTGTGTTGCAGCCACAGGACCTCAGCACCTGACATTACATGTTCATTAAGTTGGCCATGAACTCCTCTGTATGCCAAAGGATTCTAGAGTCCAGCTAACAGCTACAGTTGACTGAAGCTGGGTCATGGAACAGGACAATGATCCAAAGCATAGCAGCAAATCTACAACAGAATGGCTTAGAAAGAAAAGGACCAAAGTGCTGCAGTGGCCCAGTCACGTGACTGTATATGTCATGTGTTGTTCTTCATCCGAGGTTTTATTTACCTTATTTTAAAACCTGCTATGGACCAGATGATTTTTTATTATGTCCTGAAATGTGAAAACCTTATTATTAGAAGAGAGTGCACTTTCTTTTTACCATGGCTGCACATCAACAGACTGATTCTTTACCATTTACCATCTGGGTGTTCTCTCACCCCACTGACAGCTGGGATAGGTCCCACAGCCCCAATGACCTAAGCGGTTAAAGAAATGGATGAATGGATGGTCAGTGTCTTAGATGTGACTGCAAAGTGTAAAATTGTATGTACCAAGATTTTTATATGCCTTTCATTGTTTATCAATGGTTCAGCTCCATCCACAATTTATTGTGGTGCCGCAAATATGGCATTTCTGGCAGCAGTACGTAGCGTGAAGTAAGTATTGCTTAATAGAGTGAAATAACACCTACAGTACAGAAGCATCAAACTTACGTTTAGCTTCATATTTTCTCCAGCTGATGGCGAACTTCACCATGCGTAGACTTCCACATAACCTGGTTCACTGGCATGTTACACCTCAGTCACACCAGGATTCTTTGACCAATCAGAGGTGACAAACGAAAAGAGAAACTAACATTATGAAATCTAGTAATATGTTGGGCCTCCACACAACAGGGACAAGCTTCTGCAAGCACTTGATTTAGCCTCTAATGCATGAAAATGGATTAAAAGTGACTGAGAAGTTTATATATTGAGTGAATCAGTGTGGAGTTATTCTTTATCCCCCCTCTCTCTCATGTTATTAGCAATATTGCTATTATCTTTATTTGCTATGTATTATAATTTCTTGTTATTATATGAAGTACATGTTATCTGCAGGTTAAGGTTTCTTTTAACTTTTGCAGATGTTCTACACAGTGGTTACAGATTACTGGGATGAGTTAAAATCAAACAAAGGATGTGTGCACACTTAGAACTGTCAGCATGTAATGTGAAGACACGTGTGTACTTTTATTCCTGCTCTAACTTGAAAAAAAAATGTGCACCTCAGTCAATCAGTATGCACAATAACAGTATGCACAAGTAATTACACGTATTTCCTCTCTCTAAGGTTTCCATAAATAGGATGAAGCCAATTTTTTGGCACTTGTGTTTCAACAAGTTTTTTAAGACTTGTGAACCTTTTAAACATAAGAAATTAATATCGGCAATATTTTTTATAGTCTGAGCTTGTTCCAGCTCTTCTTTAGATTTCTAAGATTGGGGAAATTGGATTGTAGTCTGTAATAACCATCACACAAGTGGGAAAGTGTTATGAGTCAAACAGAAAAAGGTGAAAGGATGAAGAGAAACCACAGAGGCATTTCCCACACTTTTATTGTTTGACCATATTCAGTTTCATAAGTTTTATGGGTTACAGTTGCAGCCACAGTGTGACCATACATGGTTTCAGGACATTTCCAGCAGACAGTTAATCTGAGTGGTCAGAAGAAATGTGGAGGGACTGCATTTCAAAAACCCAGACATGACATAAACAGTGAATTGCTAATTGTTGGAATTATTGGAAGGAGTTTTCCTGCCTGTTACAACCAAGGGTAAAATAGGCACAACGCCAAAACATTCCCTACACGCTTTGCACTACAGATCATTGTCATAACTGGCTGACGAGTCATTCATAAAATATTCTTAACAAATGAATGAGCAGCCTAGACTACGCCTAGTGTTGGTCCCAGGCCAAGATAAATGGGAAGGGTTGCATCAGGAAGGGCATCTGGTGTAAAATCCTGGCTAAGTCAAACATCCATCCATCCATCATCTTTTGATTCATTGAATCACTGTTTTCATGTTTTGGTTGCTGTAACACAAAATCTCTTAAGTTTTGAAATAAATGAAATATTTTTTTTTCTTCTTCTTCTACTACAAGAGGGAAGAGTGCTAAGCTACCAGCTACTGCTAGCAAGCTTGGTTAGGAAGCTATATTCATAAACTGGATGGCTGTAACCCTCAGACACAGATACAGCACTATGCAAACATTTTGAGGCTTGTCCTCCCCAGAGCCTGGACCTCAACAGTGAAGCAGTGTGGGATCATCTTAACAGAGAATGGAACAAAAGGCATCCAACATCTGAAACATTTTTGGAATGTCCTGCAACAAGCCTGGAGAACTATTCCTGAAGACTGCGTAAAGAAATTATGACAAAACTTGCCAAACAGAATTTAAGCTGCATTAAAGAATCAGAGGAACTGCAGTTTTTGATGCTTCTATGTTTTCTTTATTTTTGAGCACTGGAGGTTGATGCTTAATCAAAACAAACAATTTAGAGTAGGCTCAAAAACAACATCAATGCTGGGGTGGCTGTAGCTCAGGAGGTAGAGCAGGTCACCTACTGATTGGAAGGTCAGCGGTTCGATTCCTTGGGCAAGATACTTAACCGCAAGTTGCTCTCCGATGCAACCGTTGGAGTGTGAATGTGTGTGAATGTTAGATAATTGAAGCACTTAGCTTAGTTAATCATGGAAATGGGTAAATGTAAACATGCGTATAAGTGCTTTGAGTGCTCAGACTGAGCAGAAAAGCGCAGTATAAGAACTAGTCCATTTACCAAAAGCGAGTGCACTCATCATCGGTGAAATAACAGAGAAATTCTGAACAGATTGGATCCTCCGGGACTCTGTTCATATATGATGGAAAATCCCTCTGCATCCAAGCTCGTTGAGCCCACAGTTTGTTATTCAATATTAAGCAAAACCTCACGGTGCATCTATATATCATCTCCCGTCTGATAACTCATCTATCTGTAATGAGTACAAAGAGTTTTTTTTTTTTAATTTTAAGTTATTCTACAAATAGTCTGAACACTGCTTATAGAAGATTGCTATCTCCATTTGCAAGCCTGCACCAAAAAATAGTGCTTTAATTTAAATTGTTAATTACTGGGGTGCAGGGTGCATAACAGCTATGCTGTTTTTTTTTGTGTGCTTTTTTTCTCCTCTTCTATATCCCTTTCCTTATTGCCTGTCAGGTCTGGCATAAATTGCTAAATAAAAAATTAAAATACAAACATTAACAAGAATAGCCTATAGAAAACTTATGGAGCTGTTCTTGTAAAAGAAAATATGTTTGGTACATCATTGCATTCAGATTACTGTTCCGATTGCGAAAAACTGCCAGACATGACAGGCTTTAAAAAAAAAAAAATTGTTAATTACTGGGTGAAACTCTTTACGTGTTCAGTACTACCATGAGCTATTATTGTACCTTAAATAATTAAAATAATATCACTCTTGTATTTTTTAAATTGCATTTCTAAAATTGTTATTATGATTGCTAACTGTGTACTAAAATGTGAACTTTTTTTGAACAAAATGTTTACTATCATATAATGTTATAATAATTTACTATGTGACCATGTACTGCATTTTTAAACAACAATTTGCCTTAAAGATTAACTTAAAACAAACAAACAAGTGCCAAAAACTAGTTTACAGGAGTTATTTTGTGACCTGTTAGGAAGTTTTGTGTTCACATGTTAGTTAAAATATAAGAATACAATGATAAATTTTATTACACTGCATTATTTTTAAGTTATTATAGTTATGGCCACAGATAAATGATGAATGTAGCCACTCTTTCGTCTCCCAATAGCTTGTGTTATAAAGACAGCGCAGTAATATGTGTTGAAACATTTTTACTCTGTGCAAAAAAGAAAGAAGTGCACAGAAAATCTTTACATAAGTTACATAAAATAAGATATTTTGTGCCAAAAAGTGATTGTCAGCCAGAAACTGCGTGCATGCAGACAGCTCCTTAAAGCTGCAGCACTTACACGCATACACAGCTGCTCATTCTGGGATCAAACTGACATAACATGGAAATAACCACAAATTTATGCCCTATAGGCAAAAGTATGTATTTAGGAAGCTTTAGCAAACTTTTAACTGAGGTTACAAGGAACACCATTAAAATTAATGATGTCTATATTCTACCATCTTTGTTTGTCTTGGTTAAAAGACTGTAGAAAGAAATAAAAACCTATTGTGCTAATATCTGTGTGAATTTTTTGTTTGTTTTTTGAGAATAACAATTCTGAACATGGAGTTTTTAAGCTGCCAAAAAGTGATTGCAGTTCATAACTTGTGTGACTTACTCATTTTAATGCAACAACGAAGAAATGGGACTTTTAAAAACCTGAGAAATCTAAATACCATCTTTATTGGAAAGAAGCCCTCACTGACCCTTTTTACAAAGATTTCTGATGTCTATCAGTATGCTTCTGTAGCTTCTCTTTAATCTTTTTAGTTGATTTTTAGCTGATTTTCCTCAGGATCCTGTTATTTGACCTGCAGCTCGACTGGTAGGCTGCAAGGTCTTTCGATTAGCTGTACACATAGAGCATTACAGAGTCTTGGATCCCACTGTCTATGCACATCTATTTTCTACGACTTATCCAAATTCTGGTCATGGGGGCAGCAGGCTTAGCAGAGAAGCCCAGATTTCCAACTGTTCCAGCTCATCAAGAGTGGGGTTGGAAGGATTCGCAGGCCAGCTGAGAGATATAATCTCTCCAGGGAGTCCTGGGTCTGCCCCCGGGGCCTCCTCCCGGGGGGACATGCCTGAAGCACCTCAACCAAGAGGCATTCTAGTCAGATGCCCAATCCATCTCTACTGGCTCCTTTCAGTGTAGAGGTGGCCCTATTCACAGTCTGTCTTGAATAACTGAGCTCCTCACCCTATCTCTCAGAGAGAACCCATCCACCCTTTGAAGGAAACTCATTTGTGCAGCTTGTATCCACGATCTCATTCTGCCCCAGCACTCCATGGAACATTGCAGAAGTGCCAGCCAGGACAGCCCTGCAAAATCCAGAGCATAGAAATGATTTCAGCTTAGTTATCAGAACAATCAACTTTGGAATTTTGTTAGTGACACCAGCAAGATAAGTTTTTGGGATTTTTTTGATTTTGTATGAAGAAAAACATATATTGCAATAAAACTGAAGTAGTGGAAAAATGCCATTTTATCTGATGAAGTCTCTTTTATGAGTGTTTAGTGAGCTGTGGTACAAACACAAGAGTGAGATAACAGCTTCTGCTCCTGTGTCAAAGTGTTCCCGTATAATTAAACAACAAAATGCTGCCTGTTTGCATTTTTTGTTGTCGTTCTTTACTTTTTACATGCTTCTGTAGATCTTTGAACTGTGGGCATTGGCTGATAACTATAGAGTGTACTTCAAAATAAACTACGCTGTCCTATTCTTTAAATATTTATAAATTATAAACTATTTGGTGTTGTATATTGATATGTGAATAAAGTTAGGATTTTAAAAAATGTATGTCATTGACCATATTATGGTAAATGGACTAGTTCTTATATAGCGCTTTTCTACTCAGTATGAGCACTCAAAGCGCTTATACAACCTGTTTTACATTCACCCCATCACTCCCATTCATACAAGCACTTCCATGTTTACTAAGCTAAGTGCTTTTAATTGGCTAACATTCACACACATTCATACTCCGACGGGACGGTCGGAGGGCAACTTGGGGTTAAGTATCTTGCCCAAGGATACATTGGCATGTAGCCTGGAGTAGCCAGGAATCGAACCGCTGACCTTCCGATCAGTATGTGACCTGCTCTACCTACTGAGCTATATTACAGTACAAAAGACAACAATATCACATTTCCAAGCCAGCAGTCTGAGAGTGAAGTGCTCTGTTGGGGTCATATGGGACTATAAGGGGGCAGCACAGTGGCGTGATGGTTAGCTCTGCTGCCTCACAGTTAGAATACCATCTGGAAGGCCTGGGTTAGATTCCATCTTGGCCCATGCCCCTCCCTCTCTCTGTGGAGTTTGCATGTTCTCCCTGTGTCTGCCTGGGTTTTCTCCGGGTACTCCGGTTTCCTCCCGCAGTACAAAGACATACACTTACTGGGGTTAGGTTAATTGGAAACTCTAAATTGCCCATAGGTGTGAATGAGAGCATGAATGTGAGTGTGGATGTTGTCTGTGTCTTTCTGTGTTGGCCCTGCGACAGGCTGGCGACCTGTACAGAGTGTACCCTGGCTCTCGCCCTGTGTCAGCTGGGATAGGCTCCAGCTCCAGCCCCCCCGTGACCCTGAACAGGATAAGCGGAAGTGGATGGATGGATGGATGGATGGATGGATGGATGGATGGATGGATGCATGGATGGATGGATGGGACTATAAGGTCTTTGAGATAAGATGGGGCCTGATTATTCAAGACCTTGTATGTGAGGAGAAGGATTTTAAATTCTATTCTAGGAGCCAATGAAGAGAAGCCAATATGGGAGAAATCTGCTCTCTCTTTCTAGTCCCTGTCAGTACTCTAGCTGCAGCATTTTGGATCAGCTGAAGCCTTTTCAGGGAGCTTTTAGGACAGCCTGATAATAATGGATTACAATAGTCCACCCTAGGAGTAATAAATGCATGAATGAGCTTTCCAGCATCACTCTGAGAAAGGATGTTTCTAATTTTAGAAATATTGCACAAATGCAAAAAAGTGGTCCTACATCTGAAACATATTGTGGGTCTCACAAAATGTCCCTTCTTCTCAAAAAGTCTGTGGTAATAAGAGTACTGCTTAGCTTCTATATGGGGCACATTTCATATTAAAAAACTAAAAGAAATCTATATGTGCATTACAGGATTAAAAATTAAAAACACTTTTCTCTCATTTGCGTGAGGTTGAGAGATACCGGCTAAATATAGTTGGGCTCAACTCAACGCATGGTCTGGGATCTGGAACTCCTGGAAAGGGGCTGGATTATTCTTGTATCCTCTCGGCTTGCTGCCTGTACGTTGGAGTTTTTGCCAGTAGACAAGTGGGTTGCTTCCCTGCACCTTCAGGCCGGGAAACAGGTCCTGACTGTTTGCGCATATGTACCAAATGACAGTTCAGAGTACCCATCCTTCTTGGAGTCACTGGACGGGTGCATCATCCAGTGACTCCATCGTCTTGCTGGGAGATTTCATCGCTCATGTGGGCAATGACAGCAAGACTTGGAGGGGTGTGACTGGGAGGAACAGCTTGGCTTTTAGATTGTCATTCTAGCATTCTCAGCGACCTGTGTTCCTGCTCTGTTAATTTAGTTCTGTTGGTGTGTTTTTTCTTTAATTGTGTGTGTGTGTGTGTGTGTGTGTGTGTGTGTGTGTGTGTGTGTGTGTGTGTGTGTGTGTGTGTGTGTGTGTTTTGCCTTAAGTTTTACTTCCTGTCTCTTATTTAATTAAGCTGAGCTCCTCCTACCTGTTTCCATTGTGTCATTACACCTCTGTTTATTTATAGTCCAGTCTTTGTTCTGTTTGTTATTCAATGTATGCTTCGACTTCCTGATTCTTTCATCCCGATGTTCTAGTTTCTATGTGTTTAATGCTGTTTTGGATTTGTATTTCCTGGATATTTGTTTCTTCATCTCTTTGTGAATCACAACTTTTTGGAAATTTGTGTTGTTTTGGACGGTCAAATAAAGGCTTGATTTATGTTGGCACCTCTCTCAACATCCTATTGTGAAATGAAATTATCACTACACTACACATAGCAGATTGTGCTATGCTGCATGTTATTGTAGTAATTACTGAAAGCAGGTCAAGTTCAAACTACTGAAGATACATTTTTAAAACCAGGAACACCTGATAAATCTAAAGGACTGCTTGATAATTAATGGGAGAAGGAAAAAGAAACTGATGAAATAATATAAAGTTACTGGAATTTCAGCTGTTATACGGGATTGCTTGAAGTATAATATGTCACATATAACCCTCCTAAATGGTACCAAGCAAGGGTGATAAAGAAGCAATGTCCCAGTCACAGTCACAAGTTATGAGCTGCCATCAGTTTTCTGGGAAGGTGCAGGTAAAGTTACACTGTAGGTTAAATCGTAGGGTTTCAGAGGGGTTTGTGGCTACAGTGTAGCTACAATGTAGAATTCCCGCTGAAGCATAAATCCCCAGTAACCCTTGAAGGGATTATATACGACAGACTATGATGCATATTTTCTTATTTGTGTCCTACATGAGTTATTTCTCTTGTCCTGTTTCTGTACATATCTCTATATGGACTCTGGTAGACTGTGGTGTTTAAATGATTCTTAGTTGGGCCCAAACTGCACCAAGAAATGATCCCCCACCATCAGTCTGAACTACTGATATAAGTCGGGATGAATCCATGCATATTGTTTATTTCCAAATTGTTTATGCCAAATTCTGAGCCTGTCACAGAAAGAAGCTGAGACTCATCAGACCAGGCAATGTTTTTTCTAATTTTCTGTTGTCCAATATTGAGCCTGTGCCAACTTTAGCCTTGGTTTCTTGTTTTTAACTGAAAGATGTGACACCCAATGTGATCAGCTATCCTATCAGCTGACTTCTGGCATCAACAAGACATTTTAAACCAGAAAACCGTGTTTTGTACTTCTAGTACAGTTTCATTTGAAGTTAAACTGGAGTTAAGTTTCTATTACAGTTTAAACCAGGAAACAAGTGAAATACACTGAAAAGTAGTTGTATTGCATTTATAATGTGTTGACATCATCAGTTGGTGTATGAATTTTCTGTTTACACTGAGAAGTGTAACACTAGATGGTGAACACTGCTGTAAATATAGAGAGATCTCCCTTCAGTCATCGGTGGCCAAACAGCCCATGCATGTTGTTCTGGCACATTCCTGAAGGCAGCTGGAAAATGGAGGAGAGCAAGAGAACCAGTCTGTTTAGGTCTCAACCCTGTGCAAGTTGTCATCACACAGAGATGACAATAGAACAATAGATTGTTCTGGACAATACTTAACCTACATCACACAAAAGTACAGTACATCTTTACATCAAATCCAAATTGGAATTTAGTGTTTGAGAGATTTTTATTTGCCTTAATTAATGTCACCTTTCAACAATACAACTTACAAAACCCCAAAATAGCTTTTGTATGTCTATCTAATTTAATTATATGAAAATTTAATATAACATTAAAACTCCCTCTTGGTTTGATAAATGTACATGTATTTTGTAATCAGGCATTTCAAACAAAACTAAAATGGAATTGTGGGATTCCAGTAATCATGCAAGTAAGCATTTGACAGTGATGGGAAGGAAGAACTCCCTTTCAACAGGAAGAGACTTCTGGCAGAACTGAAAGGTGCAGCCGTCTGCTCAGATCAGATGGGAGATGTAGATGGGGGATTAGGCCAAAAAAAAAAAACTTGGAAAGTATGAGTATGAGACAGACCATGAAAAATAAACAGGAAGAAACACAAACTACAGAAGATTATACAAAAATTAACGATAGTGCCGTGGAGATGGGAGTGGAGAAGAAGTGCTCAGTTAGTCTTCCAGCAACCTGAGCCTATAAGCAGCATGACTTTGGAATGGTTCAAGCTCACCAGGCAACAGTGTGTTGTGATTTGGTGCTATGTAAATAAATTTTTAATTGAACTGAACCTGATCTAGTCCTTAACTAGAACCTCCTGAGGGTCCCTAAGACCCGGTTTAAAACCCGGGGTGACCTGTCCTTTCAGGTAGTAGCCCCCAGGCTGTGGAATGCCCTGCCGCTGCCTCTCCGTGTGGCTGAATCTGCTGATTCTCTTAAAAAGCAGCTTAAGACACTTTTATTCAGACAAGCTTTTAGTTAAATGTTTTACTTTATTTTATCAGCTATTGTTATTTATTCTACTTGCACATTGTAAAGCACTTTGTGATTTTTATCTGTGAAAGGTGCTAAAGTGTAGTTACTTACTTACTTATTAAGTTTTATCAAAAGGGAAAGTTTGAATCCTAATCTAAGAGTACTAAACCCCTAAAATCCACAAATTTACTGGTGACAGGTTTAGGCTAGGCTTAGGGTTTGGGTTTTGTTTTAGCCACATATTAAATAGGCAAATTTTCATAAAGTAGTTAAGATGTTACATTTATTTTGACAGTGCAGTTTTTCTGGATGTTTAGAGTTTCTAAATATTTTATAAAAAGTGACAGACAGTAACCTAGTGGATGATTAGAGCTTAAGGTATAAAATAAAATCTTAAACTACAAAAGAAAGATGGCATGGGCAGGGCCATAAAAGTCAGTATTTTTCAATTTTCAACTGAAGTTAGACATTTAGTATTGTAACAGTAGCCCTGGCTCTCTGATGACCTTGGCTTTCTTTTGAGCCAGTGCCTTCTGGGCCTTGTTTAAAATCCATCTATTTTCTTAACTGCTTATCTAATTTAGCATAGCAGGGATTGGGAGGCAGGGTATGCACTAGCCAGGTCACCAGTGGATTGCAAGCCTAACACAGAGAGACAGAGAAACACAGGAAACTGACACAGGCACAGAGAACACACACAGTACCACCCATCTTGCTCAGATTGATATACCTATAAAGTATGAAAAATGCAACCATCATATTAAGGTTATGGATTCACAGGTAACTCTTTTTGACCTGCAAAAAAAAATGTAACCATGATGAACTATAATCGACTTTTGACTAGTCTTTAATGTCATAGGAGAGTTATTCAAACATCCAGCTGCTTGAGCCAAAAATTTCCCAGTTTGTGATCACATATGAAACTACACAAAATATAAAAGGAGTTGAAAGAATGAACAGAATTCAAACAAGTTCTAGAACTTACACGCCATCTTTTTTCCCCCTTCCAGTCAAGGTTAAATTCATAGTGTTTTGGTTTTTTAGTGTTCTTAGGGCTGTAGTCCAGCCACTGAATGTTCTCTGGTTTACTGGTCAGACCACATATTTGACATGGCTGATCTCAAATCTTCATCTGTCGTGACTCAAAATATAAGTGTCATTCTTGGGTTATGACATCAGCTATAAGGTATTTTTAGTGAGAAGACGTGACAATGTGGACATCCAGAAAAAAACAGGGAACAGGTACGTGAGTTACTGTTCATAAGTGAGCAGTTGACTAACAGCTGAATTCTAACAGTCTTCTGTACGGTGTACGTGGGCTGTATGACATAACATACAGCCATTGCCTTCGGGTGGAACACCTTACTGTGGGAAATCATGTTCACACTTCAACTCTGCATGATAGCCACTGAGTTATAGTTTGCCCTCCTCAACCTCATTTTTTCATTTACAATGCTGTAAAACTGCATTTGCCCCTTCCTGCATTCTTCTTTCTCTTTTTTTTTTTTTTTTGCATATTTGTCATGCTTACATGTTTCACATCAAACAAATATTTATATTAGACAAAGAAAATCCAAGAAAATGCAAAGTGCAGTTTTTTTAAGCTGGAAGCTGGAAAAGAACAGAATAAATCCACAAAATTGTTAGTTTGTGAAACATGAGGAAGAGTAGCCAGCTGGCTGTCCCTACTTTTTATTTTGAGGCAAAATCAGCCAAATCCAGAGGTTCTTTTTTCACAAAAACCTCTAAATCCACTTCTTCCACATAGACATAGTAAGAGTGGCAAAATCACCTTGGATGGAACTGGAAACATTGAAAATGATAAAAGAACACAGAATATATTAGAAATTTGCCATTTCTGGGGAATGAGGTGGTGGGTAGGTTCATCCATATCCATGCAAGACGTGATTATTCTCTTCAGTTTGCGCTCTGCACAGGCAAAAGGCCCAAATATTAGACTATGATCAAATAAACACATAGTCACATAGCCCATTTATTTTAACAATAGCAGAATACTAGATATTACGCTGTGGTGAAAGGCCATGAATGGGGTGCTGTGACTGGTGCCACCCGCATGCTGGTACACAACTGCCAAGGATTTCTCATACGGCCTGAGCGGACCATGTGAGACACCCTTGGCAGCGAAGGAGATGGAAGCATCGCTGGCTCCACACTGGCTGGAGCCAGAAAACACTAGATTCACCTACAGCTGTTTACAATCTAATCACCACTAACAAGGATCCTCAGAGCGCCACATGATCTGATATTATGTTCTGATTGGTTCTAGTGATATAGAGGCTGTAGCAGGCAATGGAAAGTGGTGTTTAGAGGCTTTTGACAACACACAGATAATTCAGGCTAGTATAAATCAAAAATAATTTGAGTGGCGTATACTACATGTGCAAAGGATTCCGTAAATATCGTTATCTCATTTTTGACGGAGGTGGTGTTTAGATGCTTTTACATCTGAACTCTTCAAATGTTCTCCTGGCCAAATGACAGCTAAACATCTGGAAGGACTGTCTTTTTTACATTTTTTTCTGACACATTCATTGGGTTTTTGTGTGAATAATTAATACTTATGCATTTATTTTTGCATGTTTTATTGCTCTTTATTTGACCAGTCAAACCTTTGCCCTAAAATAAGGTTTAAAAAAGCCAAGTCAGATGTCTCTTCAGCACTGATTGTGAGTGTGCTGGAATGACATTGAGATCCTAAAACTGAACTAAATATACATTAGAGTGAGTTTTTCAAATACAGATTTTCTGAACGTGTTCTCACTCCATTTAATGTCGATAGATAGTCATTAGATGGTGTTAAAATGTACAATAAATGTCTGTCTAAAAACTTTGAACCTGAACATGTTTTCCACTGCAAATCATTGACATCAGTATTACTGTGGCTTGGATGATGGCTAAAGCAAAAATGTGGGAGTGGGGGAAGTTCAGTGAGGATGTGAAAAAAAGACTTTCAGCCTCGAAGCAATTCTTTCAAACTGTCAAGTGACTCAGGAGAGGAAAGTGTGCGCTACTCACACAGTGCACGTGGGGCACTACTGATTTCAACTGAAGATATAGTTGGGCAGTGGAAGAAACACTTCGACGACCTCTCTAATTCCACTGATGCGCCTTCTGTAGAGGAAGCAGAGTGTGGGGACGAGGGGGATCTCTTGCCCATCACTGGGGTGAGGTCACAGAGGTAGTTAAACAACTCCTTGATGGCAGGGTCCCTGGGGTGAATGATATATGGGTGTGCTCCAACTACAAGGGGATGACAGTCCTCAGCTCCTCTGGGAAAATCTATGCCAACGTGCTGGAAAGGAGAGTTTGTCCATTAGTTAATCTTTAGATTCAAGAGGAAAGAGTCAGACTCGTTTCCAGTGGGTGTTGGACTCCGCCAGGGCCACCCTTTGTCATGGATTCTGTTCAGAATTTTTATGGACAGAATTTCTAGTCGTAACCAAGTGGCAGGAGGCTTCCACCTTGGTGACCTCAGAATTTCATCTCTTCTTTGTGTGGATGATGTGGTCATCTTGGGTTCAGCAGGTGGTGGCCTCCAGCTCACAGTGGAACGGTTCACAGCTGAGTGTGAAGCGGTGTCTATGAGGATTTGCACCTCTAAGTCTGAGGCTATAATCCTCAGATGGAAAAAGGCACCCATTCCGGGTCAGGGATGAGTTGCTGGCTCAAGAGAAGGAGTTTAAGTATCTTGGAATCTTTTTGGGATATGGGGGGGATATTACAGACAGATTTGGCACCAGTAGTGATGTGGACGCTGCATCAGTCCACCGTGGTGAAGAGAGAGATGAACATAAAAGCGAAACTGTCAGTTTACCTGCCTGACACAAGCAATGGAAATTAGCTTCCTTCAAAGGGTGACTGACCTCTCCTTTAGAGATAGGGTGAAGAGTACAGTCATTTGAGAGGGGCTCAAAATGGAACTGCTGCTCCTGCATATTGAAAGTGGTTCGGACATCTGACCAGGATGCCTCCTGGGTGCAATGAGATGTTCTGAGAATGTCCTATCAGCAGGAGGCCCTAGGGCAGACCTAGAACAGAGGAAAGATTATATCTGTTGGCTGGCCTGGAAATACTTCAGTGTAAAACCTGATGAGTTAGTTCAACTCAAATTATTTGAGGAAAGCCTTGAATCATTTAAGTTCATTAACTCAAACATTTAAAGCATGAAAGAAATTGTGTAAAAGTAACTCAGATATTTTGTGTTAAAGCAGCTTGGATGAAGAAAGCCAAAAATGCTCTGATTTGATTAAAAGGAAATATAACATGACTACCACTTTGTTTTGGGTTATTTTTTTTTGGGGGGGGGGGGGGACTTTATTTGACAGTCAGTGCTGAAGAGACAGACAGGGAAGTCACGCAGGATGGGATGCGAACCTGTGCCATCGGCACCGCCACGTGGCATGTGTGGTCACCTGCTCTTCCATTGAGCCACTCAGGCGCTCATGAGTGCTTCTTTTTTAAAGCTACAAATGTACTTATGCAAACATTATTTGTTAAAATAGCAAATTTTCTGTGAATCAGCTTATTTAACGGTTACTGATTTAATTAATTATTCTATCTTTTTGATATGACCAACATCAAATCTTTACACTTTGGGGGATTGTTAACAATTATCTGCATACATATCTGGTATGTGATTATTTAAAAACTGAAATAGAAACAACATCTGAAAGATGAAATATGAAGTGGTGTTTACATTTTTTGTAACAAGGTAAATGAGTCAGTGGAGCTAACTGGAACTATATTTCCACAACTTAAAATACTCAGAATACTTAGAACTTCAGCAATACATTTTTAATTCTATTTAATTTACGGGAATGAGTGGCTCCAACTCTTTCAGCAGATTAAGATGAACTTACTTCTTCTATTAAGATATACTGTTAGGTTTTACAGTGTTTGTGTTCCCCTGGATAAGCTGGAGATGGTGGCTGGTAGGGAGGTCTGGGTTTCTCTGCTTAGGCTGCTCCCTCTGTGACCTGGCCCCAGATAAGTGGGATGGATGGATGGATGGATGTTTGACTTAGCCAAGATTTTACACCAGACCTCCTGACACAACCCTTCCCATTTAACCCTTCCTGGCCTGGGACCAACACTAGGTGTAATCTAGGCTGGTCATTGATTTTTTCAGAATATTTTATGGATGACTCTTCAACCAACATATGCAATTATGACAATGATCTGTAGCGCAAAGCATGCAGGGAATGTTTTGGTGTTGTAACAGGCAGGAAAACTCCTTGCAAGAACAAATATTCAGGATTCTGAGCTTCTTCTCAAAGTTGTTGAGATCAGTTAATAGAGCAAAATAACCAAAATTACAAGTAGCCAGAGGAAAGGACATACCCATCATGCACACTGACTTTTGCTGCACGAGTACTCAGTGAAGACTTGGGAATTAAAAAGATTTAATTCCTTTGCTTTGTTAAGACATAAATCGACTGAAAACCTTCATGCAAAACCATGAGCAAAGTCAGCTCAAGGATACAGCCTGTTATTCTAATTGCTTTTAAGGTTATTTAAAAAAATTAAGTGAATGTATACATATTTTGACCCTGTGTGGATTAAAGAAACATTTTTTCCAGTCTACTGAGTACACTGGGGCAACAGGTATGTGTCTCAAACTCTGTAAAATTAAACTACTCTGTGTGTGTGTGTGTGTGTGTGTGTGTGTGTGTGTGCCTATTTATCACATTGTGCTGAAACACATATCAGATTTGTCAGTCAAGAGGTGGATATATTAAAATAAATTACTTTTCATTAATGTGAACAGGTAAGACAGCCACATTTTCAGCAGTTTACTTTCCCAAAAGCACTCTGATACTATAATTGTCAACTCATTGCTCTCTTTAAGACCTATAGGTGAAAATTGATTACTGAAAGTAATGTAGCACTTTGGCACATTTAGTGACTGCAAATCTGTTGCAAAGCTTGTCATCCTTGGGATGACAGAGCTGGAAGGCCTGTTTGGTCAGGTAGAGTTCCTTGTTGTTCAGCTCCGCCCAGATACCCACTGGCTTTGATATGCACCAGTCTAACAAGCACCCCATCAGTCAGGTGTGGCACTGCTCTTTGTTCAACTCAGAAGACAAGAGCAGGGAGTTCAAATGGTGAAGGAACACCCTAGGAAAGTGCCTGTGCTGTGATTTTCCTCTACAGTTGACATTTTCTAACTCTACAATCATTCCTGAAAGAAGCTATAAGGAATTGTCTGTGGAATCGTGCTGCTGCAGCTTGTTAGCCCAACACAGGTGTGTTCCATTTGTTATTTGGTCTCCATGGTTTTCCACTGCTTTATTATATGGATTCTGGATAGCTACATTGTCAGCAGTAGTAGTGTTAAAGTTGTGCACTTTTTTACTCTCAGTCTAGGCATGGATTCTACGCACAACCTGTTGTCTACAGACTCAAAGTCAGACCTGAATCACTTAAAGACTAAGCATTTCAGGCACTGATCATATTGTCTATAATTCTATAACTAGAATTATAGACAATATGATAGGAGATCCTAGGACAATATGGTTAGGATTGTAGCAGAGAGAGGAAGTGTAGGTGCAACTGTCCCAAACTTGGAGAGGAAACATCCCAATTTCTTTTAAGTACATGCTTATGTATTAAGGTTGCGTGCCTAAAGCAACTAACAGCTACCAGAATCTTGTTAGACTTCTCAGAATTTCAGGCTGGAATTTTATCAGTGATACTTCCTCTTAGGGCCTGTAATGAAAAGCTCTTCCTTGGATCAGTGGACACAAACTACGTCAGGAAAATGCTCCTCATAGCATAACAGAGCTACCAGATCCTCTCAGTGTACGGGTCAAGGGTTTAGGATTTGCCTTTAATTTGTCACTTGTATGTTCATAATCAGTAACTGGTCTTAACAGTCTTTGAATTTTCCAAGCCAGTGTGAGATTAACAAGCCTCTAAACAAGTAGATCTAACATGTTTTCACATTTGGTGAGAGAATTATTACAGAGTACCTTAATTTTTTCATGGTCAAGAAAATATGTGACACGATGCCAGATGTGTTCAGATATGAAATATTGGTTTGTGTCAGCAGTCTAAAAAACAATGAGAATGCAGATTTGTTTCCTTTGGTAGTGTGAAAGGATCAGTTGCAGCTCATGGCTCATGGAGAGTCTCAGCCAGGCTAAAGTTCTTGACTTTAGCAGTTACGTATCTGTGGACATACTTCTTCCTTTACAGGAATATCCTGCTTTTTATGACAGCTTTTTAAAAAAAATCTGATTGGCAGATTCATGTTTCTTAAATGTAACTGGAATTACTTTTACTTTGACTATGATTGATTTGTATATTATCTTTGACACTGAAGCTTTTTGTTGACCTCCACAGTGCCGTTTACATTGACATGAGAAACAACTTGGGCTGACAGTCCTTTATCTCCATGCATCGCTACTCTCATAACATTGTACCGATGGACCCTCAGGTTTGTCCACCCCCCCTCAGCAGCAGCCAGTCAATGATTAGTAGCCTTGACAAATCCCCAGCAAGCACATTCAGACCTGGCCACTCACGAAGCAGCAGCACTGGTTCTGGCAAGCACTCAAAACAGGTAAAAAGAATTAAAGACACTCATTATATTATTTAAAAAATAATAATACTGAAGATGACACAGGATCAATCCCCCATCTACAGATACAATCTTGCATCTGTTAAGAGAAAAAGAGTGAGGGAGGGAGGGGAACACTTCAGTTTTCACCTGTTTGCATTTTGAAAATTGTAAATTATATTAGTGCAAATATTGAGTTGTAGCTAGAAAATATGAGGGGTTTTCTGCTCTTGGCACAGATGGACTTCTATACATTTCCTCTTATTCTGGCTGCAGATGCTCTTCCGTAACACTGAACTCCTCCAAATATTGACAAACGCCTGAAACTAAAAGTTGTTTTCATGAATGTAACGTTAAAGTGCTGTCTGTCTGTGCCAGTCTCGTCACTGGGAGGTAGTGGATGACTTGCAGCATGTGGACATGAGTTCAGTTCCTGGCTCATCTCTGGATCTCAGTATCCCTGGGATTTGTGAGGGCTACTTGATGAAAAGGAGAAAGTACCCACTCAAAGGCTGGCACAAGGTGAGAGAATCTCAGCTACTCTGCTTATCCAGTTTCTCAGTGTTTGCAGTAAATCACGCAGGGCTGCACTGTGAAGGTTTAATTTGCCAGTCTTTTTCTTCTTTTGATTCTTGAACATTCTAAACTTGCCCATTGTAACCCACGATGCCTTATTTTTGGTTTCTTTTGCTGCACTTTTTAGAGATACTTTATGTTGGAGAAAGGCATTCTCAGGTACTCAAAGACTCAGCAAGAAGTAAGTCACAACACAAAAAGAGAAATGAAAGGCTCATATGAAAATAAAGTCTAAAACGTCATCTGCCTTTGTCTTTAGATTCAAAAAGGGAAGCTGCATGGCTCTCTGGATGTCAGCCTGGCTGTCATGTCTGTGAATAAGAAGACCAAACGCATAGACCTGGATGCTGGAGACAACCTTTATCACCTCAAAGTAACTGGTTGATTGCAAGATGGCTGAAAGGTTTACCATGACTCAAATCTAAAGGATATATAAAAATAATTTCTTTCTCTCTGCTTTAGGCAAAGAGCCATGACATCTTCTACATCTGGTTGACCAAGCTGTGTGCCCATCGTGTGTTTAGGAAAAATGAGGCCATGAGTGTCCATCGTGGTGTGATTCATGCGCTCTCCTTTGGCCAGAGCACTCTCCCAGCTATGTCCACTTTCTCCCAGCAAAGCAGAGTGACAGTCAGTAAAGCTTCCTTCTCCAGTAAACTGTCACCAGCTGACAGGAAATTTACTTCCTGTTATCAGAAATCCAATGTTTGTAATTTCAGTTTATTTTGCCAAAATAAATACAAAATTATAAATTAATTTGACTGAAGGCTTAATAAAATTGATTTTGGAATACTGCAGTTATTACTGCACTAATCACAGTGAAAATCTGATATTTTGGCAGTCCTACAGGCTGAATTGTAAAGTATTTCTGTTATACTTTCTGGTCAAACTTTTTTTTTTTTTTTTTTCTTTTTTTTTTTTCCCCCTTCAGTTAGTACAATTTTCCATACTGAATTTCCACTCAATAACCAGATAAAGGGCAGGTGGCCACAGATACTGGGATTGTTGTGAATGTTCCTTTTAGTGACTTTAACCTTGATGTATGATCCTGCAGCTTCCTCAGTATGCCAGCTCTGCATCAATGTACCATCCAGAGATGGGAAGCCCTGCCCCAGCCGTCGCCTCTCAGCCAGGGGTGTCCAACAAGGTGTCAGCTTGGCTGCAGCAGACCCACGACATAGATGCAACCTCCAGTGGTGAGAACTGTAGGATAGCTCCAGAAAGAGAGGCCTGATTCGTGACTATATGTCATCCATATTTAGCAAAGAATACAGATTTGATCAGTATGTGTGCCTGATCTTTGATCTTTTCATCTCTGAACTCTGACCTCTGACCCACTGCCTGTCAGAACTGACTCGTTGTCAGGCAGAGCTGACAGAACTGGCTCAACTCATCCAGAGACTGCACTGGCTTGAAGGAGGCTATCCTGTCACTAACACAGACCTGGAAATGCGAATCAGCATGCAGGCAAGTACTCTGGTTCCAGATGTGAATGTGTGTCACTCTTCAGAGAGTATTTAACAGGCCAAGACACACAACAAAAAAGAGACTAATTACACAAAGTTTCATGTTTAATTCAAGCAAAATCATTTTAAAGCTGTTAGAAACATTGATTGAATTTGATGTAAAAATAATTTTTAAAACCTCTTAAAAAATTAAGGTATGTATTAAACGCATGCAGTTTACAGAAGTGTTACAGCACTTACCCTTAGTAAGTGCTGTAACACTTCTACAAAACCACCAGTTTTTCTTTAGGAAAAAAAGCAAAAAGGAATCTAAATACCACAGGACTGATTATTTGATCATGAACAAAATGAAACTCCCTTATTCTGAAATATTTCCTTGTCATTCATTACCAGAACCATCTTGAAACATTACAGCTTTCACCAGATTAACATTAACAGCTCCACAATAGGACCTGGTTGATGGAACTGATCTGACATTACGGATGTTTTGCGATTTCACACTCAATTTTAGAATTGGTACACTTTTACCAGCAAGAGAAAATTTTTTGGAGAAGGAAGCTGTAATCCAGTGCTTCTCTGTTTTAGAATCTCTCCCTGGAGAAACCCAAGAAAAAGAATGGGAGGATGCCAGGTCACTCAAGGACTCTGTCTCGTGCTGAAGCCATGGGGGGAATGGTAAGAATTTGTTAAATTCTTGTTAGTGTTTTCAGTCAGCTCGCCACTGGTTTAACCTCATGCACTAGTGTTTCTTTTCTTTTTTTTTCTCTCCATTGTCTGCAGTTCACTTCCAGCCACCTGAGGACCAATTCCAGTTCTGTTCAGTCCATCCCTGATTATGTCTACTCTCAGCTATCCAACCCTCAGGTCACCTCGCCCGAAGCCAAGAAGCTCCACCAAGACATCTGCACTGTTTCTCAGAGGGGTATGAACTTCTCACCACTGAAATTCTCCATTAGCAATAGCATTGGCCCACCCCCTCCACCCCCATTCTGACAAACCAGCATGAAAATCATTCTGTGGCTTCATTTGCAGTTCACACTTCTCTCAAGTCCATTCATGAGGTTTTGACCTTGGAGCAAGAGAGGCTGAGGCAGGCCTGGACTGGCCCAGACATGAGGCAGAACACCTCACAGCAGCTTGCTACCATTTGTAGAGCATTGTCTGAGGTAACATACATACACACGTGTGCATATACATACACACACAAACCTCTGGACTACATGGAAACAGTAGTTATTAGCCTTCTCTTCCCATTGGACATGCGTCTAATTCCTGATGATATAAACCAGAAATAAAAACACAGACTGGGCCCTTCACCATGCCCTGGTTACTGTCCTTCCAGTACACTAAAATTGGTATCGTCCTGCAAACAACAAGGGCGACCCAGCCCTGAGTGGCTGTGCGATACCGTTGAGCAGGTTTGGGCTGTTTCTAGATTAGACAGACACAAGTTATGACAGGTGTGACCTAAAGGAACACACCTCAAGGTTTTATCTCCTTTTCACACACAAAGATGCATTTAAGGATTGTCACATGCTGAAACCGAGCAGTCAGGTCAGGCCAGGGGCCTGTTGGCTCCTGTAGTCAGACTGACTGCTCAGCAACACTACTTGTTTGCTGCTGCATGAGCTTTCTTCCTAGCTGCCTTCTTGTTTGGTGTCCATGTGGCATGTGATTGCATGTTTGAATATCAGTGGCTGTGACTTTGTGCTTTATTTTGTTATTGGTTGCCTGGCAGCAGGCTATCAACCTGTGTTCACTGTGCACCATGATGCTACAGTACCCTGCCTCCTGCAAAAAAACAAACTTATTAACCTACTATCCTACTGTTCCCATTAGACATGTTTAAGCAACAACAATGTGCAACAAACTGTTGAAGGGAACTTTCCGCCCTTTCATTCCAGTCGCTGATCATGGGTTCCAGTGTCTAAACAAGCTGCGCTTGGCAACAGGAGAAATATTTTACTCACTCGCTGCTGTGTTTATGCTTTGGAGTGTGCATGATATTCTTTGCATTTATTTTTGATCCTTTGTTTCTTTTGCACTTGTCCTGCATGGCTGGTCTGTTCGTGTGTGTGTAGCTTGATATACAGTCCCATCTGACCAAAGTCCATTCGCTTTCCCTGTCCTCTGACTCTTCTGAAGAATCCTTCTGCACTGTCCGTCCAGACCAGGTGTGTAGAGTGTGTGTGTGTGTGTGCATTTCCTTCCTTCCTTCCTCCTTCTTTTTTTTTATTTTATTTATTTTTTTAAACTGGCATCACTCATTTGTATTCCGATTTGCACTGAATACTAGCTCAAAATCATGAAGAAAATTGATTTGACAGAAGCTGTAAGAGTGTGGGGAGTCTTGGGCAAAGGGAGAAAAAATACAAATTATTCACAACCTTGTCATGTTAGTCACTGTTGGGGCAGTTGCACCTAAAATTCTCACAGAGCAATGTGTGGCACCTGTTGGATCTAACCTTCTGTATCTGTGTGGATGGGCGGGTGGGTGCTGTCAATCCATGTCAGTGTTCTGAACTCACTCCACACACCCTGCAGACAAACGTGTTATTTATTTTACTTGAATGGTCCAAATATAGCCAGAACCACATTTCTCTCTCACAGAGAACGCCTTCCTTAAGTCGTCACAGTCACCGTCCGCCTTCGGTGGCAGATTCCATGGCAGAGTATTTTGATGCTAGTGAGGTAATAGTGTGTGAGACCTCATCAGAGGCTGAGGCTTCTGATGAATCGGGCCTGAGTGACATCACCACAACCAGCACCTCAGAACCTGAAGAAGGACACTGTGAGTGTTTGTCTTCAAATAAATCACCACTGCAACATCTTCTGAACAGCAAAGGTTAACACAGAACAAAAATACTAAGTCACTCTCTCCTCTGTCCTCCTCAGCTGCTGCTACCCTCAACTACAGAGAAAGTTTGAACAGTGCAAGTCACAAACCCCGCCACGTGCCTGCTGATACTGGTAACTCCATCATTACACTGTGAAACAATACAGGGATGGCTGCTGTGTATTGCTGCTTCACCAGTCTGCATTCTTCATATATGATACTGATCTTCACAACTCTTCATAAAAGTATCATTTACCATCAGTTTCAACAGTCTGTTGTTGAACCATAGAAACCCATCTACACTTCCTGTACAGGCTACTCTGTAACAGTTTCAGTATGGTGTCAGTTTGATTTACAGCATTTAAAAGAACTTGATCATGCAGCAACCCAGTGAGAAAGCAGGTTAAAGGTGAATCTATTTATGGAAACTGTTTATATAGATGTAATGGTATAAAAGCCAACCAGTTTCAGAAGTGCACACTTTTGCCGGTTTTCCACTGTTACCTACTCAGCTTAACTTTGCTCAATTTCCATTAGGTGGTGCTACCTGGTACAGGGTACATTTTTTTTTTTTTAGTACCTACTCAGCCGGGGTTCCAAGTGAGCTGAGTCGAGCCATTGATTGGCCAGGCAGTGACATCACTACTGTAGATGAGTCATGAAAGTGACTCCTTCACAACAATCAAACCTGCTGTTTTTTGAAACCCAGCAATGATGGAAATGGCCACACACAAACCAACACAGACATTTTTGTGCTTGGTGGCTGATGACAGAATCCAGAGGAAGCTAGACACAGTGACTGTTTGTGCTGCATATAAATGATGTCACTGGACTTTCGGGCCTCCTTGCTGAGGCCGTACTCAGTTGTAAAGGAAATGAAATGAAACAAAGTAGAGTCGAGCCGAGTAGGTACTAGTGGAAAAGAGGCATAGACTAGATGTTTTCAGAATAATTTGCAGGGCCCTGGAATATCGTAAGGTTCAGGCTTGGGGTTTGGAAGAGAAGCAATACCCCATTCCCCCCCTCTGGGGGGGAATGGGGTATTGCATTTTGCTATGTTTGTCTGGTAGTGTTTGGTAGTTTTGTTTGGTAGTTTTGCTGTGATATTAACGGTCTGATTCTTATCAAATTATCAAATTTGATAATCAAATTTGCACGATGGCCAGTGGCCCCTAGATCACCTGATTAAATTTTTATCATAATTGCGCATATTTTCTCCATATCTCAGCTGAAAAAATACACACATTATCCTCACTTAACTTTTGACTCTCTACTAGTCTGATCATTCAATTCCTGTATTATCACCCACCCCACAGGTTGCGTATTTTCTCATTATGAGAAAAAGCTTTTGCAAAAAAGTGTTGCAAAGTGGCTTACAATGGTGGCAGCAACCATATACAGGCTGAAGCAACTTAAATTCCACATTAAATTTACCAGTAGGAAGGACAGAAGGACATCATGGGCTAGCATTAATATCAGTCGATCTGCCAGAATTGGGGCTAAGCGTGATTCAAAACCTGCCTGAACTAATGCTATGCTCACTTAGTTGACAGTCTGGTCATTCTTAGTCACCTGGTTAGACCTGGCCATGTATATTTATCATCATGCTGTGAAGCGAACAAATATACATTGCTGATCTTCTGTCTTCTTGATTATGTTGTAATGTTTTGTGTTGTTACAATGCAGGCCGTCGCACTGCCCTGCCTGCCCCCTGCACAGACAACAGTCACATTGGCATTATGAGCATCCTGTACAACAACATCGGCAAGGATCTATCCAGAGTGTCTATGCCAGTTGCTCTCAATGAGCCGCTCTCTCTGCTGCAGAGGCTCAGTGAAGAGCTGGAGTATTCTGAGCTGCTGGACATTGCCAACAGCATCGATGATCCATATGAGAGAATGGTGTGTTGGGTTATGATTGCTGGGGGGTCAGATAAAGTTGAGCTTTGTACAAGGCTGGCTGAGGATTGAAAAAATGTGTGTATGTTTTTAGGTTTACGTGGCAGTGTTCTCCATTTCTGGTTATGCCTGGGCATCCTGGAGGTATCGTTACAAACCCTTCAACCCTGTCCTCGGTGAAACGTATGAGAATCACAGAGAAGACAGGGGATTCCACTGCATTAGCGAACAGGTAACTTGAAGACAATATACTGATTCAGCATACATGTGCTTTGGAACAGACTTTAATACTGTGTTGTCTCATTTTCAGGTCAGCCACCACCCACCAATCTCTGCTTGCCATGCAGAGTCAGAAAACTTCACTTTCTGGCAAGGTATATATGTATGCGTGGGTGTGTTTGCTGACTTTAAAACAGGTCTCAGCTATACTGCAGTCAAACCTAACACTCTGCTGCTTTCCCTTCTTTATTTCTGCCCTCAGATCAGAGATGGAAGAACAAGTTTTGGGGCAAGTCTGTGGAGATCATCTCTAGTGGAATGGTCAATGTTACCCTACCCAAGTGAGTCACTGCTGCTTTTAACCACACCAGCTGCACAACAAAGCAGACAATGTTTTATTTTTTTGGTAGTAGAGTACAACAGATGGCAAACAATCGTTGCCATTAAAAGGCCATTTCAGATTTCAACTTATCATTTTGGACCTTCAGCAAAGTACAACTTATCTGCAAATGACCCTAACTTTAAAACCATAGTTTAACTTTAGTGCTCTATCCAGTTGGATGAACAATTAATACACTGGCATACAGTGGTGTTTTTATGAAAGGGGGGAAACAATTTCCCCATTTGTGGGACTAATAAAGGCATTCTTGATTCTTGATTCTTGACAACCAGGCCTTAAACATACTTTCTAAAGTGAAACCTTGGGCATTTTAATTTGGTTGTCTATGCCTCAGTGGGCCATTGGAGGAACTGCGGTTTTTGGCACTTTCATGTTGGTTTCATTTTTCAAAGGCTAGAAGATTGATCTGAGGTATGCAGGACCTTTAAGACGATCTTGTAGCAATGCTGGCATGGAAGTGACAATATTACAAATATTAGCAAAAAGAAAGCAGGATAAAACCAAAGCCACAGTTATTAAAAAGTGGGTGGTTGTAGTTTCCCTGTGCAAGGCACACCAACATTCCTAACATATTTCTATTCTTTGAGTTTGTGTGACGGTAGGCCTTAGTATCACCTACATCTGAGCCATCTACTGTACATCACAAATTCAGTTTTAATTTTATTATTCAATTATTTATTTGTGTGTGTGTGTGTGTGTGTGTGTGTGTGTAGGTATGGTGATCACTATGAATGGAACAAAGCAGTTACATGTATCCACAATGTCCTGAGTCAGCAACGTTGGTTGGAGCACTATGGTGAGGTGATCATCAGAAACACAAAGAGTGATGTGTGCACCTGCAAGATTACTTTTGTAAAGGTGAGGGCGTGTGCCACATGCACATTTTTTTTCTTTTCTTTTTAACCCCTTTTCTCATTTAGCCAGGCTCATTGCTCACTCAGATAGAGGTCCAGCTAATGTGTGTGAAATTTTGTTAACCACCTTGCCCTTCTCATCCCAGTCCCGCTACTGGAGCTCAGACAGCAGTAAGAATGAGGTGCAGGGTGTGGTTCTGGACCAGGCTGGGGAGGTGGTCCATCGTTTTGGAGGCCTCTGGCATGAAGGCATTTTCTGTGATACTCTACCTACACCAAAGTGCATCTGGAAACCCAGTGAGTAACACTGTTCAAATCCCTCACAAATTACTAAAATGCTGTCATATAAAGACCACTTTACACCTGAGCCAACACTGATTCATAGTTTGATAATTTATGGAAGAGATTCATCTGCTTCATTCACAAACACTGAATTTTAGCAATTGTGTTTTAGACTAAGGATTGTTAATTCTGTGATCTCCTTTACTGTACAGATGTACAACCTGATGACTATGTCCAGTTCTACGGCTTCTCTCGTTATGCCAGAGAACTAAACGAACTGACTCCAGAACTGAAGGCTGTCCTCCCGCCTACAGACACACGGTTCAGACCAGACCAGAGGTATACATAAGATGTTATCCCATTTAAATTATGGTAGACTGTCACTGCAATTATGGCACCATCTTCTGTGTGCTCCAGTTTTTGATTCCCGTCTTTCTCCTTTGTCAGGCTCCTGGAGGAGGGAAAAGTAGCAGAAGCAGATAAAAGGAAGGATGAGGTGGAGGAGAAGCAGAGGGAGAGGAGGAAAGAGATGGGCAAGAGAGGGGAAGAACACATCCCCAGGTTCTTCAGGTGAGAAATTTCCCTCCGTGCCTGGCTCCTTGCTGTGTGTGTGTGTGTGTGTGTGTGTGGGTGTGTGGGTGTGTGGCGGGGGTACTCAGGCACATGGGAACATCAGGAATACAGATTATTTTGAATGTCACAATTATAACAAAATGGCAGGAACCGAGAATTGTCCACCCAGGAATTGGTCCAGCACAGATCACCAAAGAAAAACCAACAAATAGCATTTAAAAAGCACTAAATGATGAAGCATAATGGCAGAAAAAATATTGAAAGTTTGAAACGAAGATGAGCTCTGCTACTTCTATATTGAACAACTAGGACTGTTTACAGTGATTTTCTTTTTTTTTTCTTTTTTTCAAATTAAGCTATGAATTTGAAGGGAAAAAATAGATATTTGACAACTGATTTCTGCTACATATATTAAAAAAAATGGCTAATGTTGGTGAACATTATCTTAAACTGCTCAACACTTACATACTGGCTAACGTTAGCTTGTTCTGTAGCTACATCAGTGCTTGATGTGGAGTTTGTGGTGTTCTTGAAGTTTTATAGTAATTAGATGCCTAATGTTGCTCACATTAATGTTGATGTTGTGAAAAGAAGAAACACTTCAAGTCCACATAGAAATCACTCCATAGATTCTTAGAAGCAACCAAGAGGTCAGGGAAGGTCTTTTTAAAAATGTATTCAGATGATTAGAATTATTTACAGGTTCAATGATTTCCAGGTTGTGTATCACTAACTGGTCTGTTTTCCCAGGAAATCGGTGGATGAGGCTGGCAGAGAGGTTTGGCTGTATAATGGAACATATTGGAACCTCCGCAAAGACCCGGGCTTTGCCAACACCAAAAACCTGGATCTGTGGTAGAAGTCTACACCCACCTGAGGCTAAATGAAAGCAGCCACATGCTTGATGGCATAATGAACAGGAGCGACAGTTTACTCTCTCAATAAAAGTAATCAAGTGTAACCATGTGGGATTACTAGCCTGTTCAGAAATAAACAGTATTGACCCAACAGCAGTGACCCAAAGGCCACAATACTGCTGCCATTAGTGCAAGGGTATAGAGGGGAAGGGCTTTAAGAAGCTTAAATGAACCTCTCATATTCTCTTCATGGTGCCAAAGTAGAGGTGAGATGCCACTAAAGTTCAAATGAAGACTGATTTAGATGAAGCCGGATGTCTTTCCTGCCGTTTCCACCTCTCTACCATAAAGGAAACCTTAAATATTATCATTCCTGTTTAAACAGCAAAGCTTTACTTGAATTCTACTTTAAATTGCTGCCATTTAGAAAAAAGTGGGTAAAATGCTTCAGTCTTGATGTAAATTGGCAGTGATTATAGCATTTTAGAGCATGCTTTTTTTTTTTTTTTTTTTTTTTTTTTTTTTTTTTAATTTTAACAAGTTTGTACAATTATTTTAGTCGGCCTCACTGCTGACTGTCTCAAAGTGTCAGAAGCTTATTTCCCATAGAGTAACATTGGGGTGGGGGTCATTCTGCTGCTTGTGGGGTATATTGCAGGTGAACTGGTGTTGTCCTGCTTCCTTTCTCAGGGGGTCTTACTGTTTTAAACTAAGTCTGTATGTATGTTATTTCCACATGTTTAGTTGGGCCACATTGGTGAGTCTGGATTCCTGGATGAATTGAGCTCCCTTTTGACCCAGCAGTCTTCCCCTCTCTGTCCTCAATGAGCTCACACACCAGAATTGTGCTTCTTAGACATTTAGTTCAATCAGTGAAGTATTTTAATTGATGTTTCAACTGTGGATTTTAATAAGGAAAAAAGATGACTGTTAAATCATTGTCGATTTGTTTTCTTTCAATGGTTTAGTTTCAAATAAAAAGTTCTAGATCAACATTAAACTTCTGTTTGTTCCTAACCTGCTAAACTGCTGCTCAGAATCTGGACTGAAATGCATTTATGAAGAAGTGAACATTTGCAGCTGGGGTTGTCATGCAGTGCTGACTCATGCAAACATCCAGACATTCCAGTTTGTATATCAGGTCTCCTGGTTACATCAGAACATAAGCCATCATAGTTGTTCTAACCAATCAGCTGTGAATGGGGAAGATTTTCAGCATTTCATTTGAGGAGGTCATTGTGTTGCACATGCAAAAGTAAGTGAAGCATGTTAGTGGAGAGTGGGAGTACATTTGCTTACATTTTCCCCTTATTCACAGGAAGTGAAACTCTTTAATATTAAGAATCTGTTGCAAAGAGAGTCTGACTGTTACATACCTACAGTATGTTCTCACCTATGTCCATCTGGTCATCTAGGCTGATTTTGCAAGTTTTTCCACCTACAAAGAATGGAGAGGTCTGTAATTTGTATGGTAGGTGCACTCTGTGAGAGAAAATCTTAAAAAAAAAAAAAAAAAAAAAAAAATCACATAATGCTCTGTAATCCATTTTACAACCTTAAATTACTGTGTGTGCAATGTTCCTCTCATACAGCACCTCATTTCACCCGGCCTTGCTCTATTTCTTCCTGTGTTGTATGTTTTTATTGTGACTGGCTGAAATTAATCATTAGTATGACTGAGTATATGTATGGATGCATTTGTGTTGTAGTCAAGACCACCTAACTCAAGACCGAGAGAAGACCAAGACTTTTAGGGTCCAAGACCAGTCGAGACCAAGACAAGACCAAGACCAGGGCCTGATGCTACATGAAAAAATAAAATGTGAAACATGATCAATATCACTTCTCAAATTGATCTGAAAGATCCACATTCCCATAAAATCATCCTGATATTAAACACTCACAGCTCAAATAAATTTAACCATCTTTATTTAATACTCCTGGGTGACTTCCATCATTTATCACAGAATGTAAAACAATTATTCATAGTTCATCACAATAGTCTTAACTTTTCTCTGCCTTTCATAAACAATGCATAAAGTTGTGTTGTTTTTAAACCAACAATCTTTGTAAAAATGGGTGCTTTTTCAAAACCACATAGCACTCAAGGTGCTCAGGAACTTTTACACCTGCACCATCGAGAGCATCATGCGTGGGAGCATCACCACCTGGATGGGAAACTGCACCAAGCAGGACTTCATGGCCCTAAAAAGGGTGGTTCGTTCAGCTGAACGGACCATCAGAACCACCCTCCCCAACCTGCAGGACATTTACACCAAGCAGTGCAGGCTGAGGGCCATGAAGATCCTAAAACAGCCCAGCCACCCCGGACACTCTCTCTTCTCCCTGCTCCCATCAGGCCGGCGTTACCGCTGCCTGAGGGCTAAGACTGAAAGGTTGAAGAAGAGTTTTTACCCACAAGCCATCCGTCTGCTCAACTCTGAGCCCTAACTGGACCATTATTGTACAATGTAAATATTATAATTTAAAAAGTGTGTATAGTGTATAGTATATAGAGTATAGTGTATAGTGTGAATTACTTTTTTTATATTTTTATTCTTCTTATTTATATGTGTGTGTATATATGGTTGCAGGTACAAAATACATTTCACTGTGCATGTGACAAATAAACACTATCTTATCTTATCTTATCTAAATGTGTAAAACTGAAAAAATGGCAAACACTCATCGACAGTAAGGACTAAAGCCTTTAATCTTATACAGATTAAAGCTGCAGGATGTAACTTTTATAAAAAATCTGGTTTTTACATATTTGTTAAAACTGTCACATGTCACAACAGTATGAGACCGATAATCTGAGAAAAAAATGGAGCTCCTCCACCTCCTCCCTGAACCGCTCCCAGTCAAAAACAACCAATCAGAGCCAGGAGGAGGGTCTTAGCACTGTCAATCACTCCTCGTGTATGCTGCTCAGTGTAGTTGTGTGCGATACTTCAAGATTTGGTATCAATCCTATGCCAAGTAAACACAGGGCCATTATCACCGATACTGATACCAATACTTTTTAATAATTATGAAGAATTTCCATGAAGTTTAACTGGTTTGAGATTTTTTTCCTTTGGATCATTAATTAGTTAAAACCCAGGATAGAATGGGGCAAAGTTTACATGCAAGTAGAAAATACTTTATCAAAATAAAAGTTATTGTTCTGAAACAATAGAACATTAACAAAACAATTTTCCCCATACATTGATGTCTGGAATTTTTTTTTCATAAATTAAGTGTACAAAATCATCACTCAAGAACAAATGCAAACTTTTTTTCCAGGTAGATTGTTCGGAAAGTATAATAAAAAAATTTAATAAAAAATGTCCCTTCATTCACTAATTTTCTACAATTTTAAATTTAAATTTGCTTTAAATGTTTCATAGCAAAATCCTTTTTTGTCCCAAATAAAATATGTTATGCGTCACATGGCAGTATAACAAAACACTGTGGGGAGGGGAGGAGCAAAGTGCTCTGTGCTGTGACAGGAGCGACACTTAGACAGTCAGCTCGCATCTTTGATGAAACCGCAGCACTGCATACAGAAGAGAAACTGAAGCCAAAGTATCAATCTCATTACACTGATATTGATCAATACCAATACCAACGTTGGCATCCATATTATCGATATTAGGATCAATCTGCCCACCACTAGCTCACTCTAATGGTGGAGAAACAACTTACTTCTCTGCCGTTACCATTGGTGGTGGCCATGGTAACTTCAGGGTTCTAGCAAGAAATATTTCTCACCCCAGTGCTAACGCTAATGCTAATTAGTAAGCTAATGCTAACTGCTAAATGCTGCTCCCACTTGTTGATTGAGTAATGGGGCTTAAGATGTAACTGGAAAGCAGTAATCAGTTTTTTTGGATGTGTAGTTACATTTCTCGAGGTGCATGTCAGGTTTGGTTCAGAGAGAAGTTTTGGTTATGTACATAGAACCAGTGCAGAATAGGGTTTAATATTTTTCCCGAAAATGACATGAATCAAATCCCGGGAAATGACGAGCCATTTCCCGGGAATCCCGGGAAAAAGTTTATTTTTTTTTTTATTTTAATTAGGCCTTCTGTAGCCTGTGTCGGCCTTAACCTATTCTGATATTGTAGAGGTAGCTTTCCAGCTATGTCCTGTTATGCCCAGTAGGGGGTAACGTCGGCTTGATTAACGCAATAAAACCTACATCTCGACATTCGAGTGCTCGAGCTATGCGGTGTTGTATCTTTCCTCAACACTCCCTTAACAAATATAATTCGAATATTCCTCCATTGTACATGGAATTATACCAAGATATTTTACAACTGCTGGTGCAAAACAATACGGTTCATCTCCACAGCATTGATAAAGGCTCAGCCACGCTGTCGTGGCGACATCTGTTGCACTATATCTCCACCAGTGGAACGCTGTAATAGTCATTGAAAAGTTAACTACCGTACTACACTATAATATGGCATAACACAGGGCCTTGAGTAATGCACTACGACTTGGTCATTGCCATTCTGGCAACAGCAAATTTATAACACCGTGTCTGAGGGTTAAAGTAGGTTCGCTGTGAATCGTCTTTTGAAAAACTGGCCAATCCTTATAGCCTAAAAAATATACATTTTACTCAACTCCATTTTAAAAGCGAAATATGTTAAAGTATCTATTTCATGATAATTTCTTCACACATTAGGCCCGTATCCTAATTCATGATTGTTAGTAAGCGGCTGCAAACGAGGAAAAGAAACACTCGAAGTTAAACAGATATTTCTTTATTGTTCAGGGAAGGCATATTTTATAGGCTATATAATGCAATATAACAATATATAATAATATAAAATTATATAATACAAAATACCTTAGGGTAAACACATTGCCTACGATTTCAACAAATTAAAGAGGAAAAAAGTACAACTGTGTAACACCTCTATTAAAACGCTTGAGATGAAGGCTGAAGCCTTAAACAGAGGCTGAACGTGCCTGAAATGAAGAATAATGCTTTTCGCATTAAACGAACCCTTCTCTCAATATTTCCTTAAATTTAACATTCTGAAGCTTTCTTTTCTTTTCTTTCTGAAAGTCAAATCGACGCGCGCGACTTTTTTCCCGGTTTCCCGTCTAACGTTTCCCGGGAAACGGGAAATGGTTCTGATCGCATTTCCCGGGAATCCCGGATCCCGGGATTAAACCCTAGTGCAGAACTCTAAATCAGGCCTTATTAGATTGATAGAATGATAATTTTTGCATATAATCCAGAAAGGTTACATTTATATATCAAGCATTTAATGTGTCCCAGAGTGCCGTTTCCTTCCACTAATGTGTTTGCAGAAATCACATAAAAAAACATACACAACAAAAATATAATCCAGATTCCTCAGCTGCTAAAAGCATTTCCTACATTTGAATATCAGCCACCATGTTGTGAGCATAAACTATCACGTTTTTAATGTTAGTTTAAATGAATCAACACCCCCGAGTCACAGTAACTGTCAGAATGCTCGAAGCACAGGTCGAGGAGGAGGATTAGCTGCAATCTTCAATTTCAAGTTAATTAATTAATCAAAGACCCAGACAAAGTTTTGATTTTTTTGAAAGCCTGACTCTTAGTCTTGTCCATCCTAATTGGGAAAATCAAAAACCTGTTTTATTCGTTATTATCTATCGTCCACCTGGTCCTTACTCAGAGTTTCTGTCTTATTTCTCAGACTTTTTATCTGATTTAGTGCTCATATCAGATAAAATAATTATAGTGGGTGATTTTAACATCCATGTAGATGCTGAGAATGACAGCCTCAACACTGCATTTAATCTATTGTTAGATTCAATTGGCTTCTCTCAAAATGTAAAGGAGCCCACCCACCACTTTAATCATACTCTGGATCTTGTCCTAACATATGGCATAGAAACTGAAGACTTAACAGTATTCCCTGAAAGCCCCCTCCTGTCTGATCATTTCTTAGTAACATTTACATTTACTTTAATGGATTACACAGCAGTGGGGAATAAGTTTTATTACAGTAGAAGTCTTTCTGAAAGTGCTGTAACTAAGTTTAAGGATCTAATTCCTTCATTATTATGCTCTTCAGTGCCATGTGCCAACACAGTGCAGAGCAGCTACCTAAACTCTGCTCCCAGTGAGGTCGATTATCTCGTCAATAGTTTTACATCCTCACTGCGTACAACTTTGGATACTGTGGCTCCTCTGAAAAGGAAAGCTTCAAATCAGAAGTGCCTGACTCCGTGGTATAATTCACAAACGCACAGCTTAAAGCAGATAACCGGAAAGCTGGAGAGGGAATGGCGTCTCACTAAATGAGAAGATGCTCATTTAGCCTGGAAAAAGAGTTTGTTGCTCTATAAAAAAGCCCTCCGTAAAGCTAGGACATCTTACTATTCATCATTAATTGAAGAAAATAAGAACAACCCCAGGTTTGTTTTCAGCACTGTAGCCAGGCTGACAAAGAGTCAGAGCTCTGTAGAGCCGAGTATTCCTTTCACGTTAACTAGTAGTGACTTCATGGATTTCTTTACAAATAAAATTTTAGACATTAGAGAAAAAATTATTCATAACCATCTCAAAGATTATTCTTCATGTTCGGCTGCTTTCAGCACTGCTGGTATTTGTTTAGACTCTTTTGCTCCAGTTGATCTTTCAGAGTTAACTTCAATAGTTACTTCCTCCAAACCAGCAACATGTTTGTTAGATCCCATTCCTACTAGACTGTTCAAAGAAGTCTTTCCAATTATTGATGCTTCAATCTTAAAAATGATCAATCTGTCTTTATTAGTTGGCTATGTACCACAGCCCTTCAAGGTGGCTGTAATTAAACCTCTTCTTAAAAAGCCATCACTTGACCCAGCTGTCTTAGCTAATTATAGGCCAATCTCCAACCTTCCTTTTCTCTCAAAGACTCTTGAAAGAGTAGTTGTAAAACAGCTAACTGATCATCTGCAGAGGAACGGTTTATTTGAAGAGTTTCAGTCAGGTTTCAGAATTCATCACAGTACAGAAACAGCATTAGTGAAGGTTACAAATGATCTTCTTAGAGCCTCTGACAGTGGACTCATCTCTGTACTTGTCCTGTTGGACCTCAGTGCAGCTTTTGATACTGTTGACCACAACATTTTATTACAGAGATTAGAGCTTGCTATAGGTATTAAAGATACTGCACTGCAGTGGATTGAATCATATTTATCTCACAGACTCCAATTTGTTCATGTAAATGGGGAGTCTTCTTCACACACTAAGGTTAATTATGGAGTTCCACAGGGTTCTGTGCTAGGACCAATTTTATTTACATTATACATGCTTCCCTTAGGCAATATTATTAGAAAGCACTGCATCAATTTTCATTGTTATGCAGATGATACTCAGCTTTACCTGTCAATGAAGCCAGATGACACACATCAATTAATTAAACTGCAGGAATGTCTTAAAGATATTAAGGCCTGGATGACCTCTAATTTCCTGCTTCTAAATTCAGATAAAACTGAAATTCTTGTTCTCGGCCCTACAAATCTTAGAAACATGGTGTCTAACCAGATACTTACTCTGGATGGCATTACTTTGGCCTCCAGTAACACTGTGAGAAATCTTGGAGTCATTTTTGACCAGGATATGTCCTTCAATGCACATATTAAACAAATATGTAGGGCTGCTTTTTTGCATTTGTGCAATATTCCTAAAATTAGAAACATCCTTTCTCAGAGTGATGCTGAAAAGCTAATTCATGCATTTAGTACTTCTAGGCTGGACTATTGTAATTCATTATTATCAGGCTGTCCTAAAAGCTCCCTGAAAAGGCTTCAGCTGATCCAAAATGCTGCAGCTAGAGTACTGACAGGGACTAGAAAGAGAGAGCAGATTTCTCCCATATTGGCTTCTCTTCATTGGCTCCCTGTTAAATCTAGAATAGAATTTAAAATCCTTCTCCTCACATACAAGGTCTTGAATAATCAGGCCCCATCTTATCTCAAAGACCTCATAGTACCATATCACCCCAACAGAGCACTTTGCTCTCAGACTGCTGGCTTACTTGTGGTTCCTAGGATAATTAAGAGTAGAATGGGAGGCAGAGCCTTCAGCTTTCAGGCCCCTCTTCTGTGGAACCAGCTTCCAGCTTGGATTCAGGAGACAGACACCCTCTCTATTTTTAAGATTAGGCTTAAAACTTTCCTTTATGATCAAGCTTATAGTTAGGGCTGGATCAGGTGACCCCGAACCCTCCCTTAGTTATGCTGCTATAGGCCTAGTCTGCTGGGGGGTTCACATAATGCACTGTTTCTTCTCATTCACCTTATTTACTTTGTTTATACTCCACTCTGCATTTAATCATTATTTGATATTAATCTCTGGCTCTCTTCTACAGCATGTCTTTTCTCTCCCCTCAGCCCAACCGGTTACAGCAGATGACCCCCCCTCCCTGAGCCTGGTTCTGATGGAGGTTTCTTCCTGTTAAAGGGAGTTTTTCCTTTCCACTGTCACCAAGCGCTGCTCACAGGGGGTCGTTTTGACTGTTGGGTTTTCTCTGTATTATTGTAGGGTCTTTACCCACAATACAAAGCACCTTGAGGCGACTGTTTGTTGTGATTTGGTGCTATATAAATAAAATTGAATTGAATTGAATTAATGCAACAATAGGAAGTGACATCATCTTGCTGGGAACTGTAGTATTTTATTCTTGAAGGCCTCTCATAGCTCTACTGGTGCTGAAAACTAATGTTTGACTATGGCTTTCTGAATACAAGTAGGGCTGCAACTATCAATTATTTTAGTAATCAAGTATTCAATTGATTACTCTGTCAATTAATCAAGTACTTGTATAAGAAATAATTTTTCATTTTAACAATTCATCAGCATATTTTAACTTCCGTACTGCAGATGTTTCTCTGTGTGAAACAAACAGGGTGGATGGAGCAGCTACAAAGTTCTCTGTTCTTCATGTTGCTGATCAGGTGGTTGATTTTTGACGGATCCCCTCTGTAATGAAGGGGGTGGGGGGCACCGAACGATTACTAGTGCTAATGGCAGCCCCCCTTTCCCCAGTACACTGTGGTTATAGGTCTGTTCTGGTGGCTACAGCTGACGTAAAGAAAAAATAACAGCTGACGTCCTCTGCACAACAGGCACGCACATTCAAACATGCGCACTCACAGCACAGAGAAGTGGGGGCGTGGAGAAACATCTCAGCAATCCACTCGAGTTAAAGGGTCATTTTTGTTTTTTTTCCAAATGACGGAAATCCGTTGCACCGACGGGGAACTAATGTGGAGGAAATGCTCCGCTTACACGGAGACACCTGAGCTGCAGAGTTGAAATGAAACATCAAAGCATTTTTAATAATTGAATTGAGTTACTCCAAGAATCGTTGCAGCCCTAAAACTTGCATTAAATTTTCAGTTTGTGTATCAAAATACATGAAGGTTGGTATTTACCTTTCATGCTGGGATTTTTTTGTTGAATGGGAAGCCTTAAATTTTCCTTTGATCTTCATTTTCCCTCTTACTTCTCTTCGTGTTCATGCCGGTTGTTATTTCGATTTATGCAGCACACGCATGACCATAGTGAGACCAAACGTGCACACTGTGAATGAAACTGTCCGTGCTCTGTGGTAGATTGCAAACTGCGGTGAAATGATACAGGCGTAAGCAGTGATAACAGCAGCGACCTAGCCGGGCCGGAGTCTGTGAGGTGCTCCTTTGAGAGGCAGAGGAGCACAATCTTTGTTGGATTTGAATCAGTACGATTTGCATCCAATAAAAGCAAAGATGTTACCAAATTAATTGGACAGTATTCTGGCAATTTAGTGATATTTCCAGAGATGTGGTCTTGACTGGTCTTGAAATAAAATCCTGAGTCCGCAATGTCCGAGTCCATGACAAGACCGAGACCATCAAAAAGCGGTCTCGAGACCGATCTCGAGTACTACAACACTATTATGCATACAATGCATATGTTTTCAGTGTTACTATGGAAAAAAAAAAACACATTTTCACTGTATGTATCACTATATAGTTACAATGAAGGCATCTTATGAGTATTCTGATTGAGAAAATCACATTTGTGAATAATGTACTTTGTCTATAATGTAAAATTTTACTGCAGGAGTTTGAAGTGGAGCTAATTTAACCAACCAATTTGACAAAACTGCATCATATATTTAAAGCATAGTTTTAAACAATAGGCTAACACTGGGACAGGCCTTCGTGCTCCATGTTAATGTGATTGCATCACATCAGTTGCCAGCTGTGTGTTCATGCTGCCAATCAATCACCTGTTCCAGCATAGCCCAAAGGTGTTCTACATTTTGATCTCACGACAGGGCGGTTACTGAAGTCTGAAGAAACCGCTGTCATTTTCACAGAGCACTAGTCTGCTGGCAGGAGCCGTCAGAAGAAGTGTGTGCATAAAACCAAAATGGAGCAATGCTGTGGAATTCAAATCATGATTGTTAAAATTACAGACACAAGTCAGTCACAGAGATTAAATATGTCTCTTCTACATTTTGTCATGGTCCTGGGCCGGTGGCCCAGCATTTTGAGTTTCTTTTGCGTAGCCTTCTTTGTCATACTTTTTAGGTTATGTTCCTTAGTGTTTCTTATAGTTATATTGTTTGAGTATGTTTAGTTTCCCTTGTTGTTTTTGTGCATGTTCTCCTTGTCAAGTTTTCAGTGTTAGGTCTGGGTCTGTTATGTTTAGTCAATTCCTGTCTTATTTTGACAATCTCGTGTTCCCTGTGTTTTGTATCTAGTTTTGCTTCCCCTTTGTTATTAGGTTCATTTGGTTCACCTGTCGTCCCCTGTTGTTTCCACTTGCCCTAATCCCCTTGTGTGTATTTAAACCCTTAGTCTGCCCTTGTTAGTTGTCACGTCGTCGTCATTGTTCCCTGTGGTTTACCCTTAGGTGTGTGCTTTGTTTGTTCAGTTTTGTTTTTCTTTTCTCCCAGGCTTCCAGTTGATTTTTGGCCTTGGTTGAGATTTTGTATTTTGTATTATTCGAGTTTGAAAATAAACCAGTTTTTAGTTCAAGCCTGTATCAGTCCTGCAATTGGGTCCTCTCCCTCCACACACAGCCCCTCATCGTGACAGAACGACGTGACCACTATGGACCCAGCGGACTACAGTTTTTTCGAGCCCGACGTGTGTGAGCCGTGGCTCGCTTCTGAACACGAGTCACGGTTCGTCGGCACGCGCCTCGCCCTGGGAGGGCCCGGCCGGAGGAGGAAGCCTCCCCGTCGCCGCTCCCCACCTCCGTCACGAGCTCATGCTTTGTTTCGGCAGCTGCCTGCTGCAACAGCTGCCTATACGCTGCCCGCCATGACGGAGATTAAAGTGTGCGGGTATTTCTCCTCCCCACCTCAGTGGAATACGCCATTTTCGTCATCGGCACCAGCCTGCTCTTCACCGCTGCGTTCCTGGCACGTCAGTGGGAGGAGGAGCCTGCCGCCGCTGCGCATCCTGTTCATACAGGCAGGAGGAAGCGTGGTTCTCCGCAGCAAAGACAGCCATCACCTTCCTCCTCTGTGGATTCTGCACAGCCTCAGCCCAGTGCCGCTGCACGGTCTGTGCAGCCCCAGCTCTCTACCGTCCCTGTGTGTGAAACCACCGGACAATCTGAGTGCTACACATACCAATCTCACTGACAATAACACCTCATCTGGGATTGTTTACGCACCAGAAAAACGCAAACAGGACATTGACACTGTCGTTTTGCTCTGTGAGCAATGGATTGAGCTGCCCGATGAGGCCTGTCAGGACACCATTAAACACATTATGCAGAGACTCGTAACCAGTCGTTTGGGACTTTTAGATGACTTACCTGAGGTAATTAGGCTTTTCATTTTGGAAGTGATTCTCCCTGGCTTTATGATTCCCTCAGCTCCAGCCTCCGCTCTATCCCAGTCAGCTGTAGCTCCAGCCTCTGCTCTCCCTAGCTCTCAGTCAGCTTCCCCAGCCTCCACACAGTCAGCCTCCACGCAGTCAGCACTGCCAGGTACCTCACAGTCCTCAGTTCCAGCTTCAGTCCCCTTAGCCTCAGCTCCCTCTGCTCACCCAGCTCTCAGCTTTGGCTCCCTTAGCTCCAGCTCCCTCTGCTCCCTCTGCTCGCCCAGCTCCCTCAGCTCCCTTAGCTCCAGCTGCCTCTGCTCGCTCTGCTTCAGCTGTATCTCCAGCTCTCCCTCGCACTCAGTCAGCCCCTGTGGCTCTCCCTCGCACTCAGTCAGCCCCTGTGGCTCTCCCTCGCACTCAGTCAGCCCCTGTGGCTCTCCCAGCCTTAGCTTCAGTTTCTCCGGTCCCCTCAACCTCTCAAGTCCCTTTAACTCCCTCTGGTTCAGTTCCCTCATCCTCTTCATCCCCTTCGGTTCCTTTAGCGCCTTCAGCTCCAGTTCCCTTAGCTCCTTTGGTCCCCTCAACTTCGGTCCCCTCGGCTCCTTTCCCTTCGGTCCTTTTAGTTGCTCCCTCTTCTGGTCCCTCACCTTCAGTTAGTGCTTCTAAGCCTTTTACGCCCTTAGCTCCTTCAGTCCCTGTTCCCTCTGTACCTTCACCTTCCCCAGCTTCAGTTCCCCCAGCTCCTTCACTCCGTTTAGTCCCTTTGGTCCCCTCAGCTCCAGTCCCTTTAGTTTCATCTCCCTTGGTTCCCTCTGCAGCTCCGGTACCCTCAGGTCCCTCAGTCCCCTCTGTCCCTCAGGTTCCCTCTGCTCTGGTCCCTTCAGCTCTCTTAGTGCCTTCGGTCCCTTCAGCTCCCTTAGTGCCTTAGTGAGTCAGAGCTCTGTAGAGCCGAGTATTCCTTTCACGTTAACTAGCAGTGACTTCATGGATTTCTTTACAAATAAAATTTTAGACATTAGAGAAAAAATTATTCATAACCATCTCAAAGATTATTCTTCATGTTCGGCTGCTTTCAGCACTGCTGGTATTTGTTTAGACTCTTTTGCTCCAGTTGATCTTTCAGAGTTAACTTCAATAGTTACTTCCTCCAAACCAGCAACATGTTTGTTAGATCCCATTCCTACTAGACTGTTCAAAGAAGTCTTTCCAATTATTGATGCTTCAATCTTAAAAATGATCAATCAGTCTTTATTAGTTGGCTATGTACCACAGACCTTCAAGGTGGCTGTAATTAAACCTCTACTTAAAAAGCCATCACTTGACCCAGCTGTCTTAGCTAATTATAGGCCAATCTCCAACCTTCCTTTTCTCTCAAAGATTCTTGAAAGAGTAGTTGTAAAACAGCTAACTGATCATCTGCAGAGGAACGGTTTATTTGAAGAGTTTCAGTCAGGTTTCAGAATTCATCACAGTACAGAAACAGCATTAGTGAAGGTTACCAATGATCTTCTTAGAGCCTCTGACAGTGGACTCATCTCTGTTCTTGTCCTGTTGGACCTCAGTGGAGCTTTTGATACTGTTGACCATAACATTTTATTAGAGAGATTAGAGCTTGCTATATGTATTAAAGGTACTGCACTGCAGTGGTTTGAATCATATTTATCTCATAGACTCCAATTTGTTCATGTAAATGGGGAGTCTTCTTCACACACTAAGGTTAATTATGGAGTTCCACAGGGTTCTGTGCTAGGACCAATTTTATTTACATTATACATAATGCACTGTTTCTCATTCACCTTATTTACTTTGTTTATACTCCACTCTGCATTTAATCATTAATTGATATTAATCTCTGGCTCTCTTCCACAGCATGTCTTTCTCTCCCCTCAGCCCAACCGGTCGCGGCAGATGACTGCCCCTCCCTGAGCCTGGTTCTGCTGGAGGTTTCTTCCTGTTAAAGGGAGTTTTTCCTTTCCACTGTCACCAAGCGCTGCTCACAGGGGGTCGTTTTGACTGTTGGGTTTTCTCTGTATTATTGTAGGGTCTTTACCCACAATACAAAGCGCCTTGAGGCGACAGTTTGTTGTGATTTGGCGCTATATAAATAAAATTGAATTGAATTGCCTTCGGTCCCTTCAGCTCCCTTAGTGCCTTCGGTCCCTTCAGCTCCCTTAGTGCCTTCGGTCCCTTCAGCTCCCCTTAGTCACCTCCTCAGCTCAGTCCCAGCCTTCTCAGTCAGCCTCAGCTCAGCCTTCTCAGTCTCCGTTAGATCCCACACTGCCAGTTTCCCAGTTATCCTCCACGCCACCACCATCAGACTCACCTGAACAATCCCCTGAGCAGCTCCAGCTGTCCAGGGAAACAGACACTCAGCCTGCACCTCGGGCCTCTGCTCCGCCTCACCCTGCACCTGCACTTCATCTGCCTTCACCTCCATCTTCAGACTCACCCGATCCATCTGCAAAGCAGCCCCAGTCGTCGGAGGAGACGGCTGCATGCCCTGCAATGCAGCCAGGGAGTCCCGCTCAGTCCGAGCCGCCGGGGTTCTCTGCTCAGTCCGAGCCGCCCGAGGGTCCTGGGTCTTCTGAGTGCCCCGAGTCCTTGACCGCCCTGGGCTCAGGAGGGTCCAGGTCTGCTGTGGCTCCTGTCTCGTTTCTTCGCCACCCGCCTGAGGACATCCGGCTCCGTCGCATGCCACTCGGCCGGCCACCTGAGTTCATCCATCGTCTCCATCGCTGGGAGTGCGGTCGGCCTCCTGATGACTCATCTGTTTCCTGGCCTGTGAGTTCTGCCCCTTGGCCTGGGCGGCCCCCTAGACATTGTGAACTATTTTTCTGGGCTCGTGCTGTTTTTTGTTTGGGCCTTATGTTTTTGTTATCAGTTTTGACCTTGGCCCTCCATGGACTACTATGGCCTCCTGTTCGGCAGCGTGGTTCTTTCAAGTTTCCTGGCTCCTTCAAGTTCCCTGGCTCTTCTGGTGGTTCTGAGCCTTTCCTGTGTCTGGAGCCTTTCAAGTACCTTGAGCCTGCTCGCCTTCGTCTTCGTCGCCGCCGCTGGGAGCGCGGTCGGCCCCCTGTTCGTCCTAGTCGCACACACAGCCCCTCATCGTGACACATTTACATAGTGTATCACAATTAATAATCAAGACAGCAGGACTTAATGTGTTTCTGAGTTTGTGTCATCACTGCAGGATGTGCTCCTGGAGATACCTACCGTACACGGAAGTACCACAAAGAGTGGCAAGTAAATGGACTACTTCTTAAATACTGCTTTTCTACTCTATCTGAGCACTCAACACATTTACACAAGCACTTCCATATGTATCTAAGATAAGTGTTTGTCTAACATTCACACTTCAACACGTGCATTGGAGAGCAACTTGGGGTTCAGTAACTTGCCCAAGGCTGCTTTGGCATGCGGCCCAGAGCAGCCAGGAATTGAAGTGCCAACCTTCCAATTGGTCAGTGACCTGCTCTACCTCCGGAGCTACAGCCACCCCAAGGTGGTGGGTATGTGTCTGTGGACAGACACTGGTCAAAGCACAATTCAGCTACAGTCAGTGTAGTTCAAATCACTTAAAATCACTTAAAAATCATTTAAAAATGTGGGTATGTGTAAAGTACCCTCTTCCTGTTTGCGTTAGGTCTTTTGCTGCACAGAGTGAAAGATTTTCAGCAGGCAACCCACGCATAATGCTACGTATAGGTATCATTAGTTGAAAGCCATTAGCTGAAAAGTGGGTTTGAACAGCAAAGGGAGCAACAGTAGATTTGACCATGAAAGGGAAGATCTGTGAAAAAACAAATTTTCATTGTTTTTAACACCGAGTTTCACTTCACTACAAAGAAGTTCTTTGTTTATTTGGACTTCTGTGTTGTCTGCTGCTGAGCTAAAAGACCAGCAAGAAAGCAACACAAACAGCAGCCTAGACACTGGTTGTCTCACATAATTCTGACACTGCCCCTAGTGACAGTACACAGATACATCATATAACTGAGTTGCTGAGTGTAGGCGCCGTGTAGGACCATGGTGGTCTTTTAAATTGTGCCAGATGGAGGAGGCCCCTGGCCCCATCCCATTTCATGCTCCTATCTCACATTCCTTTTTGCATTTTTATGTATTTGTAACTTCATAATTCATAACACATTAGATTTAAACTGTTTTCTTTTTTGTTTTTTTTTCTTTTTTACATTCATCATCTTTTTCAGGTCTATCATGTGATTTATTAGTTCGAAAGCCTTCCTGCTGTAAACAGTAATGCAACAGTGAAGTATTCAGGAAAAGAGGGAGGGAGTAGACAAAGAGCACCCCCTGCTGGCTGTCTTCAAATCCTTGTTAATCAAAGATTAAAGTTTGAAGTATATAATACTCAGTATGAGCACTCAAAGCACTTATACAACCTGTTTGCATTCACCCATGCACTCCCATTCATACAAGCACTTCCATTTTTATGAAGCTAAGTGCTTTAATCGTCTAACATTCACTCACATTCATACTCCGACGGAACGGTCGGAGAGCAACTTGGGGTTAAGTATCTTGCCCAAGGATACATTGGCACGCAGCCTGCAGTAGCCAGGAATTGAACCACTGACCTTCCAATCAGTAGGTGACCTGCTCTACCTACTGAGCTACAGCCACCCCATATGCTGCGTAGAACTCCTCAGAGACATATTTTGTTCAGAAAGTATCACAGACTTCCGGAAGACTTTGGACAAAGACAAAGGATGACATGTTTGTAAGCAGACTTCCAGAAACTTAAGTACTGTTATGAAGGTTCTTTAAGACTTTAATGGACATGTAGGTGAAGGGAACAGAGATGGTGAGGAGGCGTTGGGTAAGTGTGGTGTTAAGGAGAGATGTAATGGATTTCGCAAAAAGGACAGAAATGGCTGTGAGTACATATTTCAGGAAGTGGAAGGAACATAAAGCAATTATCTTAAAGACCTCATAGTACCGTATCACCCCAATAAAGCACTTTGCTCTCAGACTGTAGGTTTACTTGTGGTTCCTAGGATATTTAAAAGTAGAATGGGAGGCAGATCCTTCTGTGGAACCAGTTCAGGAGAGAAAGAGACTCTCTCTATTTTTAAGATTATGCTTAAAACTTTCCTTTTTTGATAAAGTTTATAGTTAGGGCTGGATCAGGTGAGTGTGAACCCTGCCCTTATGCAACAATATTCCTAGGCTGCTGAGGGTGATGCACTGAGTGTTTCTTCTTCACTCAAGTCTTCTAACTCTATTTGTGTTTATACACCATCATTAATTATTATTAATCTCTGCCTCTCTTCCGCAGCATGTCTTTTGTCCTGTCTCCCTCCCCTTAGCCCCAACTGGTTGTGGAAGATGGCTGCCTGTCCCGGAGTCTGATTCTGCTGGAGATTTCTTCCTGTTAAAGTTGAGTTTTTTCATCCCACTGTCGCCAGGTGCTTTCTCATAGATGGTCGTTTAATTGTTGGGGCTTATTCTGTATTATATAGGGTCTTTAACTCACAATATAAAGCACCTTGAGGCGACTTGTGATTTGGCATTATATAAATATAACTGAATTGAGTTACTATCAGGTTGTCCCAAAAACTCCCTGAACTCCTTGCCCAAGGATACTTTGGCAAGCAATAGTTTTACACCCTCACTGCAGATTAGCCTGGATATTGTGGCTCCTGTTAAAAAGAGAGCCTCAAATCAGAAGTGCCTGACTCCCTGGTATAACTCACAAATGCACAAAGCAGATAAACTGTAAGCTGGAGAGGAACTAGTGACTCAATAATTTAGATTTTCATTTAGCCTGGAAAAATAGTTTGTTGCTCTATATAAAAGCCCTCCGTAAAGCTAGAACATCTTACTATTCATCACTAATTGAAGAAAATAAGAACAACCCCAAGTTTGTTTTCAGCACTCTAGCCAGGCTGACAAAGAGTCAGAGCTCTGTAGAGCCGAGTATTCCTTTCACTTTAACTAGTAGTGACTTCATGGATTTCTTCACAAATAAAAATTTAAACACTAGAGAAAATATTATTCATAACCATCTCACAGACATATCATTACATGCAGCTACTTTTATTACTACTGGTATTTGTTAAAACTCTCTCTCTCTCTTAAGAATGACTTCTTCCAAACTACAGACCGCTATCCCTTAGACTTCCTACAAATCTGTTCAAAGATGTCCTACCATTAATTAAAGCTTCAATCTTAAAAATGACCACTCTATCTGTAGTAATGGGCTATGTACCACAGGCCTTCAAGGTGGCTGTAATTAAACCTCTACTTAAAAAGCCATCACTGACCCAGCTGTCCTAGCTAATTATAGGCCAATCTCCAACCTTCCTTTTCTCTCAAAGACTCTTGAAAGAGTAGTTGTAAAACAGCTAACTGATCATCTGCAGAGGAACGGTTTATTTGAAGAGTTTCAGTCAGGTTTCAGAATTCATCACAGTACAGAAACAGCATTAGTGAAGGTTACAAATGATCTTCTTACAGCCTCTGACAGTGGACTCATCTCTGTTCTTGTCCTGTTGGACCTCAGTGCAGCTTTTGATACTGTTGACCATAACATTTTATTACAGAGATTAGAGCATACTATAGGTATTAAAGGTACTGCACTGCAGTGGTTTGAATCATATTTATCTAATAGGCTTCAATTTGTTCATGTAAATGGGGAGTCTTCTTCACAGACTTCCACAGGATGTCATACTAGGGCCAGTTCTATTTACATTATACAGTCACAGGCAATGCTATTAGCAGGCATAGCATACACTTTCATTGTTATGCACATGATACCCAGCTTTATCTATCCATAAAGCCAGATGTCACAGTTAAACTGCAGGAATGTCTTAAAGACATTAAGGCCTGGATGACCTCTAATTTCCTGCTTCTAAATTCAGATAAAACTGAAGTTGTTGTGCTCGGTCCTAAAAATCTTGGAAAAAGGGGTCTAACCACATACTTACTCTGGATGGTGTTACCTTGGCTTCCAGTAACACTGTGAGAAATCTTGATTCATTTTTGACCAGGATTTGTCCTTCAATGTATATATTAAACAAATATGTAGAACTGCTTTTTATCTCTAAAATTAGAAACCTCCTGTCTCAGAGTGACCCTGAGTAACTAGTTCATGCATTTATTAGTTCTAAGCTGGATTATTATAATTCATACCTAATCCCCAGCAGATTTTCCAGAGCACCTGGGAAAACAGGCTGGCAGGATGACTGTGAGGAGGAAGCATAGCCTTAAACAGAAGCCCCCTGGTACACCACCAACCTGTTCATGTTTTAAAAATTGCTTTTCCCCACTCTGCAACACACCCATTCACATGATCCTGAACCCCCCTTTAGTTATGCTGCAATAGGCCACCGCTGCTGGGGGGTTTCCATGATGCACTGTTTCTTCTTCACCTCAACTGGTTGTGAAGGATGGCTGCCCCTCCCTGAGCCTGGATCTGCCGGAGGTTTCTTCCTGCTGTTGTTCCTTCCCACTGTTTCCAGGGTTTGCTCATAGGGGTTTTTTGGGGGTTTTCTCTGAATTATTGTAGGGTCTCTACTTTAAAATTTAAAGCACCTTGAGGTAACTGTTGTTATGATTTGAAACTATATAAATAAAATTGAATTGAATTACTATCAGGTTGTCCTAAAAACCTCCCTTAAAAGCTTTCAGTTGTTCCAAAATGCTGAAGCTAGATTTCTGACAGGGACTAGAAAGAAAGACCATATGTCTCCCATATTGGCTTCTCTTCTGTTAAATCAAGAATCAAATTTAAAATCCTTCTCCTTACATACAAGGTCTTGAATAATCAGGTCCCATCTTATCTCAAAGACCTCATAGTACCATATCACCCCAACAGAACACTCTGCTCTCAGACTGCTGGCTTACTTGTGGTTCCTAGGATACTTAAGAGTAGAATGGAAATGGTTTGTGAGAGAAAGATAGTAAGAAGGGTGAAAGGGAAGGTTTACAAGACATTAGTGAAACCTGTTATGATGTATGGTTTGGAGATTTTGGCACTGACCAAAAGACAGGAGGCCCAGCTTGAGCTGGCAGAGTTGAAGATGCTAAAATTTTCATTGGGAGTCGATTAGAAATGAGTATAACAGAGAGATTGCACAGGTCAAGCTTTTTGGAGATAAAGTTAGAGAGCCGTGGCTGAGAGGGTTTGGAGATGTGCAGATAAGAGATAGTGGATACATTGGACAAAGGACGCTGAATATGGAGCTGACAAGAGGATGCTAGGGATAGTGTGAGATGGAGGCAGTTGGTGGCACTGTGGTGGCCTCTAAAGTGAGCAGCTAAAAGGAGAAGTGTTAATGGAAACTCGGTTTAACAGCAACATCTACCTAGCAAATTAAGTGAAACAGACAACTTTTAAATTATGTTAACCTAAAAAGAAAGAAAGAGTTCTCCTTCTTCCCATTTTCTGTAAGTTAAAGTGATGAAGAATCAAGTATTTTCCATCCACAAAAGACAAAAACAGAAAAGAAACACCAAAGACCTATTTGTTAGATTTATCTAAATCCCTCATCTTTTCACATAGTTTTCATTCATCCCACTCATACATTATCATACTGTGACTGAACTTGTGAAATCAAGTATCTGTATGTGTCACAGCTACACAGCATCTACCCTATACAAGTGTTTGTACACAAACTATATTATAAACACTCACAGGGATCAAACTGTATCCATGTTTTCCCATTTTGTAATGCTACATTGATCGGGACTTGGCTTGTCACAATGTTTCTGAAACTATAACGATGAATGAAAGGAAGATGTACTTAACAGGAAGCTTTCCACTCCTGAACCTTTCTGTTGGCTTTGTAAATCAAACTCAGTAAATCAGCTTGAATTCAAATTCCATTCCATTTCCAATAGCCAGGATGCATTCATCCTTAGGAATATGACGAGTTACACTGAAGGTTTTTCTTTATTAATATTAGAGTCTCTCATTGTTAAGTAAGTTTGTTTTTCAGCCATAAAACAACAGCAGCTAAGCGTAAAAGTATCTGCCCATAGTTCTAGACAGGAGTCCAAGTCTTCAGCACAGGAGCCCAGATGCAGTGGCCATGATAAGACTTGATACTTTATTTTGGAAGTGTCTGGTCACTGATTCTGACTTCCCACTGCATTTTCATTACAACTGGAAACAATGTGGAGATACATTTCATTTACATAAACTCATGAGTGGTCAGTGTTCAATGTCTTAAAGAGATTTATAAAATTATTTTGGTAAAATTAAAGCACATTTTGAATCACTATAGCTTATTAAAGATGTGTTGAACTTAACTCAGTCTAAGTGTGTTATGTTTACTACTAGATGCCTTCAAATTTTTTCATTTTGGCTCAAACCAGGAAGTTAGGAACCAAAAAAAAAGTCAATTGAGACTATAAACTGTATATAAACGATGGACTTCGGCATATATTAAAATTCACATCATTGGTTCAGTGTTCTTTATGTGGATGTAGCCAAATTTGTAGCTTATTTTGAAGTTTCAAAATTTGTTTTACCATATTTGGGTTAAAACCTCTAGACTGGCTCACTTCTGAAGCCACTTCAAGTGACCATTATACAGGCTGCAGCTGCACTTTTGCATTTGGCTGTATTTTTCCGTCATGGAAACTGCTGCTTGGAACAGACATAACTCAGGTTGATGTTTGCAGGTCTTGCTGAATTATGTAACTCAATAGAATAAAAGAAAAATAAAATGAAAAGTTGATCTGTTCCTTTATAGGAAAGGGAAAAATGTAATATTTATTATCTTAGAACAAATAAATGCCATATTAATGTAATTGGTGTTGTGTTTAAGTATTGTAAATATTGTAAATATGGTGAATAACGAGCAAGTGAAAATCATGGCATTGTTGCTAATACAAATTTCATGGTATCAAACTCACATATGTAGGTAGGAGTGTTCCTAGCATTACATCAGCATATGGTTTGTAATTTCAAATTTAGAAACAGCCAAAAATAAAGGAGACCTAAAGATTATTTAATAAAAAAATCTGTATTCATTTGTATTTTCAGGTGTGTTTTTTTTTTTACCACGAACAGGTGTCTCAACCACTGATAACGGCATATTAAAACATGCATGATTTGTTATAAAAAAATTGTTATACTGTTATTATTGCCCATGGTATATAAAAATGTTAAGAAATAAATGTTCTATAGTTTTTTTCTTACAGACAATGTTAAAGGGTTAATGTGGCTACTGTGGCTCTATGGGTCTAACTTTGCACCCTTCACCTCTGCAGAGATCTCATAATCTCACAATGGGAAAACCTGTCATAATGAATGATACAAATTTATAATTAGCGCATAACATCAAACATTTTGGTGGCTGAGACGAGCTTCTGCAAATCCCTTTTTTCAAATAAAAATTGTGGTTTAAGAAGGCACTTTCATTATCACACCAGAAGATGGTAATGGTGCATTTTTTTCCCTATTTGATCACATTTATATTCAGGACCATTTACTTTTTTAAATATAATTAAAACAAAACTATCTGTCTCATCATTGTGTTCACCTATTTTCTGCACATTTTAACCTATTCCCCAACTTGGCCAGCTGCTTGTTTTTTAACCTGTACTCACACTTATCTACTATGTTGCATTTAATCCTTTGTCACAGAACCAAACCAAATGTGCTATTCATGCCCAGATTAGACCTCAAAATAGTTACATGTTTGCAGATTGAAAGGCTGCATCAGATCTTTCTAAACTGCCAATTTGATCATCTACAACATGAGAGCAGTGGCAGCCAAGTGCTCGGTTGCATGTAAGGATTGAAAACATGTTAAATGTCTTGTCTTCTGTGTCTAGAACAGCGGTCAGACCAGCATATGTGACACTGCCAAAGGAGTGCCAGCTGCTCCTGTGTGCATCAGTCTTTCATACTGTTATGGCATTATTATCTATACCTGCTATTTCTCATATGTACAAATATTAGTTTGGCTGTGAATGAAAGAAACGTACCACGTGATACACTAATGCTGATACAGTGCTTTATGAAAAATAATATGCAATGTATGTTCTTGGTTACGGAAAAGGAAATAATGGGCTGTGACTGGTTTGATCCCACAGTCTGACTGATGCATCCACTTCAGTGAGGCGGGTAATGGCCATACAATGGTTGGAGAGTGCGAGATGCTGGGTAATGAAAAGACTCATGCAGGCTCATCAAACCATTTCTGGATAAGAATAAAAACCAAGACAGGCTCGATGTCCATCTCAGGTAAAACGGGTTTAAAATGAATTGTTATTATAAAAATGGCAGGTCAGATCTTGCTGTTCTCCAAGTGGGAGTCAATGTGTTTGATGAGGGCATCGTCAGGGTAATTCGTCGGGAAGGTCAGCGGACACAGAGGGCAGCTCCGAACAGCACTCTCCTCTGACTCCATCCATAACTACAGAGAGTAGAAAGGGAAAAACAGATGTCAAATAGCCCAACCATAAATAATGGCAAATTCCAACAAGCTAATCACCTGAAATTGCACATATGCTTTGTGGTTGCATCCATCAGAGCTAAACGGTATGCAGAGGCACAGTGGTGTTCCAGGCATGCCATGGGATTTTATAAAAACCATGCAGTACTACTGCAAAACACAACTGCACATTCATTTTAATGTACTTTTTATGCATGTTTTGGGGGAACTGTGAGTAAGACACATTAAAGGCCCTGATAGCAGCTAAGTAGCAGCTAAGTAGCTGCAACAACTACCCATCTTTTAGCTTAGTTGTGGATTGTTTAGTCTTAAAGTTAGCCGTACCTCATCAAAAAGCCAACAAGATTCTTTCCAGGGCTTTAGAACTCGCACATTGATCCAACCAAAAACTCATTAATAAAACCATCTATTTACAGGCGAGGGAACCAGAAAGACAAATTGCTATTCAGCATTTTAAGATTCCTTCCTGCCATTCTATAGAATCTCTAAAGATTGTGCAATCTTCTGTGATATGTTTTTTTTGTCTTTTTTGCCAAGTTTGAAAGAATGTTTCATGATGTCTCATGACATCTTTACTGCAGAAACTACACAAGAAGAATTACAGCTGTCAAAGATGATTAGTTCAGTTGAAGCACACATTTTGTGAGCATAACTAACATACTACATTAATGCTTGCTCCCCTTCTGCAGCAGTAGCTAAATGCAGAAGTACTGCAACCACAACTTTACTGATAACAGTTGAAAGTGATGAAAATTATTGAAAATTATTCATAACCATCTCAAAGATTATTCTTCATGTTTGGCTGCTTTCAGCACTGCTGGTATTTGTTTAGACTCTTTCGCTCCAGTTGATCTTTCAGAGTTAACTTCAATAGTTACTTCCTCCAAACCAGCAACATGTTTGTTAGATCCCATTCCTACTAGACTGTTCAAAGAAGTCTTTCCAATTATTGATGCTTCAATCTTAAAAATGATCAATCTGTCTTTATTAGTTGGCTATGTACCACAGGCCTTTAAGGTGGCTGTAATTAAACCTCTGCTTAAAAAGCCATCACTGACCCAGCTGTCTTAGCTAATTATAGGCCAATCTCCAACCTTCCTTTTCTTTCAAAGATTCTTGAAAGAGTAGTTGTAAATCAGCTAACTGATCATCTGCAGAGGAACGGTTTATTTGAAGAGTTTCAGTCAGGTTTCAGAATTCATCACAGTACAGAAACAGCATTAGTGAAGGTTACAAATGATCTTCTTAGAGCCTCTGACAGTGGACTCATCTCTGTACTTGTCCTGTTGGACCTCAGTGCAGCTTTGATACTGTTGACCATAACATTTTATTACAGAGATTAGAGCATACTATAGGTATTAAAGGTACTGCACTGCAGTGGTTTGAATCATATTTATCTCATAGACTCCAATTTGTTCATGTAAATGGGGAGTCTTCTTCACACACTAAGGTTAATTATGGAGTTCCACAGGGTTCTGTGCTAGGACCAATTTTATTTACATTAGACATGCTTCCCTTAGGCAGTATTATTAGAAAGCATTGCATCAATTTTCATTGTTATGCAGATGATACTCAGCTTTATCTATCAATGAAGCCAGATGACACACATCAATTAATTAAACTGCAGGAATGTCTTAAAGACATTAAGGCCTGGATGACCTCTAATTTCCTGCTTCTAAATTCAGATAAAACTGAAATTCTTGTTCTCGGCCCCACAAATCTTAGAAACATGGTGTCTAACCAGATACTTACTCTGGATGGCATTACTTTGGCCTCCAGTAACACTGTGAGAAATCTTGGAGTAATTTTTGACCAGGATATGTCCTTCAATGCACATATTAAACAAATATGTAGGACCGCTTTTTTGCATTTGCGCAATATTTCTAAAATTAGAAACATCCTTTCTCAGAGTGATGCTGAAAAGCTCATTCATGCATTTATTACTTCTAGGCTGGATTATTGTAATTCATTATTATCAGGCTGTCCTAAAAGCTCCCTGAAAAGCCTTCAGCTGATCCAAAATGCTGCAGCTAGAGTACTGACAGGGACTAGAAAGAGAGAGCAGATTTCTCCCATATTGGCTTCTCTTCATTGGCTCCCTGTTAAATCTAGAATAGAATTTAAAATCCTTCTCCTCACATACAAGGTCTTGAATAATCAGGCCCCATCTTATCTCAAAGACCTTATAGTACCATATCACCCCAACAGAGCACTTCGCTCTCAGACTGCTGGCTTACTTGTGGTTCCTAGGATACTTAAGAGTAGAATGGGAGGCCGAGCCTTCAGCTTTCAGGCGCCTCTTCTGTGGAACCAGCTTCCAGCTTGGATTCAGGAGACAGACACCCTCTCTATTTTTAAGATTAGGCTTAAAACTTTCCTTTATGATAAAGCTTATAGTTAGGGCTGGATCAGGTGACCCTGAACCCTCCCTTAGTTATGCTGCTATAGGCCTAGGCTACTGGGGGGTTCCCATAATGCACTGTTTCTTTGTGTTTCTTTTCATTCACCTTATTTATTTTGTTTATACTCCACTCTGCATTTAATCATTAATTGTTATTAATCTCTGGCTCTCTTCCACAGCATGTCTTTTTCTCTCCCCTCAGCCCAACCGGTCACGGCAGTTGACTGCCCCTCCCTGAGCCTGGTTCTGCTGGAGGTTTCTTCCTGTTAAAGGGAGTTTTTCCTTCCCACTGTCGCAAAGTGCTGCTCACAGGGGGTCGTTTTGACTGTTGGGTTTTCTCTGTATTATTGTAGGGTCTTTACCCACAATACAAAGCGCCTTGAGGCGACTATTTGTTGTGATTTGGCACTATATTAGAGTATAGTGTATAGTGTGAATTACTTTTTTTATTTTTATTCTTCTTCTTATTTATATGTGTGTGTATATATGGTTGCAGGTACAAAATACATTTCACTGTGCATTGTACTGTGTATAACTGTGCATGTGACAAATAAACACTATCTTAATCTTAATCTTAATCTTATATAAATAAAATGGAATTGAATTGAATTGATGTACAGTGTATTGAGACTGTAGGGTCACATGACTTTCTGATATGTTGAGTATCTCCATTGCATCAGATGAAAAGAATACAGCAATGCCTTTGTAATCATATATTTTAAAATTTTTCCAGTTCATGAATCATAAAAACATTGTTTTAATGATCATACTCTTCATCACACTCAATACTTTTTAACATTTGTTTACACATTTCTGCTCCCAGTGCAGAGGTGTTTGGTGCTCTGGTGGGAATTGTTTTGTTCTGCCACAGTTAGCCTAATGCCACATAAAGCCTGCAGGAAAACTGTTGGTAACTTCATATAATCCCCATTATTGTTTTCTACTCACATTAATAGATGGCCATGACTGAGCATGCTCAGCATTCATATAGGGAGGCAGATGGCATGACAGCATGGTAGGGCCCTCAGGGGCTGAGAAAGAGGGATGATGGGGCTGTTTCCTTGGAGAGTGGAAAGAGGAGTGAAGGGGTTGTTCCCTAGGTGACGATGACCCAATCCCAACAGCACCGAGTGCCTGAGGCAGACTGGCAGCGGGTGACAGATATGTACATACATCCTGTAAATTAACACACACACACACACACACACACACACACACACACACACACACACACACACACACACACACACACACACACACACACACACACACACACTTCAATATCAACTCTAACTCCACATGAAGACAAGAAAATATCAGAATCATTATCATCACCTCTTCTTCATCAGAGGACTGAGGTGGTGTCACCAGTGGTGTTGGTTCAGGTGTGTCATCAAGGCGACAGAAGTGGTGAACCTTCATGAGAAGAAAGGCAGAGTTGTAGTTTGACCCTAGAACACTAGCATCATGTGAAAGTGAGAGTGATAGTGTTACAAAACTCATGTTAGTGTTGTAGGGTAAAGTGGACATGAAACACTGCATGTATAAAGGCAAACTGGTCAAGTCCCTGCTTATTTTAAGAATGCTGTTATTCACCCACTTTTAAAAAAAACCCAAGCTTGACCCTTCTATCTTCAACAGTTATAGACCAATTTCAAAATTACCCTTTCTATCTAAGATTCTGGAAAAGGTTGTATCTAAGCAGCTTACAGCCTTCCTGGACAAACACAATATCCTCGACAAATGTCAGTCCAGTTTTCGTAGGGTTCATTCCACAGAAACAGCTCTTGTTAGAGTTTCCAGTGACATTTTGTGGCGAAGTGATGGAGGAGAATATTCTGTTTTGTTGATGTTGGACCTTACCTTGGCCTTCAATACTGCTGACCATCAAATCTTGCCCGATAGGCTGAGACACTGGGTGGGTGTATCTGGGTCTGCCTGAGAGTGGTTCACTTTATATCTATCTGAACAATGCTTCTGTGTGGCTGGCTCTACGTACAGGTTCTCTCCAGCCACCCTTGCTTGTGGTGTGCCCCACGGTTCTGTCCTAGAGCCCTCATTATTCTTTATTGTATTTGCTTCCTTTCAGCATATCCTGAGCACTTTTGAGGGCATTTCTTATCACTGTTATGCTGACGACATCCAGCTATATATTTCCTTTAAGCCTGAACATATCTCTAAACTGCAGTTGCTGATTATATGCTTAGAATCTATTAAAAGTTGGATGGCTGATAACTTTCTCCAACTTAATGACGTAAAAACTTAAGTCCTCGTTTTTGCCCCTGATAGATTTATGCCGAGGATAATGGAAGCTCTTCGTCCTCTTGGCAAATTTGTTAAATCTTCCATCAGGAACCTCGGGGTAACCTTTGACTCTGTGTTCTCTTTAGATACCCATGTCAAATCTCTGGTTTACTCTTTCTATCATTTAACGAACCTTGCTAAGTTAAGTCCCATTGTAAAACATTCTGAACTTGAGATTACTATCCATGCATTCATTTCCTCACGTCTGGATTACTGTAATGCTTTAGTTACTTGTCTTTGCAAAAACTCCCTGGAGCTTCTCCAGGTTGTTCAGAATGTTGCTGCAAGGCTTCTGACAAAATCTTCCAAGTATTCTCACGCCACACTGTTACTGATCCAGCTGCACTGGCTCCCCATTAATTTCAGAGTCCAGTTTAAGATTCTGTTCCTGACTTATAGAACTCTTCATGGTGAAGCACCAACTTATATCAGTGAACTTTTGCATCTGTACATTCCCCCGAGGTCTCCGAGGTCATGTGATAAGGGCCTACTGGCCTTACATTACACAAGGCTGAAAACTAAAGGAGACAGTGCTTTTGTTACAGTAGCTCCCTGACTGTGGAACTCTATCTCCTTGTGTATAAGAACTGCGGATTCGGTGGTGTCTTTTAAAAAACAGCTAAAGACTCATCTTTTTAGACTTGCGTTTGGTTAGATTTCTTAAAATTTATTTTATTTTATTTTTTATTTGTTTGTTTGTTTTACTCCAGTAGCACTTTGTTTTACTGTTGTGAAGCACTTTGTGATTTTTGGCTTGAGAGGTGCTATGTAAATAAAATTTTACTTAGTTTTTACTTGCTAAATTTACATCATGGGGCCCTACTCTAAAAATGCCATAGATTTAACTCAGTCTGTGAAGCTGGATTTAAGAAATAAGTGTTTAAAGTCTGGAAGAGCGGTTCAGAAGACCCCTATGATTGAAACAGCAAGGGAACAGTTTACCCTGCCCGGAATAGGGTTACCGGGGCCCCACCCTGGAGCCAGGCCTGGGGAGGGAGCTCGAGGGAGAGCATCTGGTGGCCGGGCATCAGCCCGTGGTGCTCGGCCGGGCACAGCCCGAAGAGGTTACATGGGCCCGCCCTCCTGTAGGCCCACCACCCGCAGAAGGTGTTGTAGGGGTCGCGTGCAGTCTGTGTTGGGCGGTGGCCGAGGGCGGAGGCCCTGGCGGACCGATCCCCGGCTATCGAAACTGGCTACTGGGACATGGAATGTCACCTCTCTGGTGGGGAAGGAGCCTGAGCTAGTGCGTGAGGTTGAGAGATACCAGCTAGATATAGTTGGGCTCACCTCAACGCATGTCTGGCCCGTTGTTGTGGGCCATTCAGTCTTTGTACAACCACAGTGAGAGCTTGGTCCGTATAGCCAGTAATAAGTCGGATTCGTTTCCTGTGGGTGTTGGACTCCGCCAGGGCTGCCCTTTGTCACAGATTCTGTTCATAATTTTTATGGACAGAATTTCTAGGCGTAGCCAGGTGGCGGAAGGCTTCTTCCTTGGTGGCCTCAGAGTCTCATCTCTGCTTTTTGCGGATGATGCGGTTCTGTTGGCTTCATCAGGGGGGGGCCTCCAGCTCGCAGTGGAATGGTTCACAGCCGAGTGTGAAGCGGCCGGCATGAGAATCAGCACCTCTAAGTCTGAGGCCATGGTACTCAGCCAGAAAAAGGTGGAGTGCCATCTCCGGCTCAGGAACGAGTTCTTGCCCCAAGTGGAGGAGTTCAAGTATCTCGGGGTCTTGTTCACGAGTGATGGGAGAAGGGAGCGAGAGATCGACAGACGGCTCGGGGCTGCTTCTGCAGTGATGCGGACGCTGCACCGGTCTGTCGTGGTGAAGAGAGAGCTTAGTGTAAAAGCGAAGCTCTCGATTTACCGGTCGATCTATGTTCCTACCCTCACCTATGGTCACGAGCTTTGGGTAGTGACCGAAAGAATAAGATTGAGAATATAAGCGGCAGAAATGAGTTTCCTTCGAAGGGTGGCTGGTCTCTCCCTTAGAGATAAGGTGAGGAGTGCAGCCATCCGGGAGGGACTCAGAGTAAAGCCTCTGCTCCCCCACATCGAAAGGAGCCAGTTGAGGTGGCTCGGGCATCTGATTAGGATGCTGATCCTGGCCGCCTCTTGGGTGAGGTGTTCTGGGCATGTCCCACCGGGAGGAGGCCCCGTGGTGGACCCAGGACACGCTGGAGGGATTATATCTCTCGGCTGGCCTGGGAACGCCTTGGGGTCCCTCTGGATGACCTGGAGGAGGTGGCTGGGGAGAGGGAAGCCTGGGCTTCTTTGCTTAGGCTCCTGCCCCCGCGACCCGGCCCCGGATAAGTGGGAGAGAATGGATGGATGGATGGATGGATGGTGTTTAAAGTCAAAGTTTTTAGAGCAGCTGTAGCATCATCTTGTGCCAGTACAGAATGTGACATCACAAGATTGGTGGTTGGTTGATGCTACTAGACTTACATTAGTTTATGTTAGCTAACTAGTGAAAAAAACCAATAACTCAGTGGAAAACAAAGAAACTAAAACTAATATGCAGCCTAAGGGGGATCACTTTTGTACTGCCCCTGGCTGCAACAATGAGTTTTATGTTAAAATTCAATTCAATTTCAGTTTGATTCAGTTTTATTTAACTAGTGCTAAATCGCAACAAGCAATTGCCTCAAAGCACTTTATATTATGAGTTAAAAACGCTACAATAATTACAGAGAAATCCCAACAATCAAAACGACACCCTATGAGCATTCACTTGGTGAAAGTGGGAAGGAAAAACTTCCTTTTAACAAGAAGAAACCTCTGGCAGAACCAGGCTCATGACGGGCATTGCCATCACTGGTTTGGGAGTGAGGGGAGGGAGACAGGGTGGCTGTAACTCAGGAGGTAGAGCAGGTCACCCAGTAATTGGAAGGTTTGTGGTTCAATCCCCGGCTACTCCAATCTGCATGCCAAAGTATCCTTGGGCAAGGTCCTGAACCTCTACTGCAGGGATCATGAAATCCAGGCCTCAAGGTCCGGTGTCCTGCAGGTTTTAGATGTGTCCCTGATCCAACACACCTGAGTCAAATAGCAGGACTCTGGACAACTTGACTGCATACTGAGGTGGTAATTCAGCCATTTGAATCAAGTGTGTTGGATCAGGGACACATCTAAAACCTGCAGGACACCGGACCTCAAGGCCTGGATTTGAGGATCCCTGCTCTACTGCTCTCCGATGTGTGAATGTTAGATAGAAAGCACTTACACATAGCAAAAAAGTGCTTGTATATATGGGTGTGAATAGGTGAATGAGGCATGTTGTATAAAGCACTAGAAGGGCTAAAAGGGCTATATCAGAACCAGTCCATTTACCAAAACACAAAAAAAAAAGCAGCGTTATTCTGTCCACTTTCACTCTCTGTCTCTTCAGCAGTAACTGGTTCATTGTTGTTGACTAGCTGTACTGAAACAGGACAATGCAGCTATTACCTGTAATGTTTCATTTTGTTTATTAAGATCCCCATTAGCTTCAGCAATGCTGCAACTATGTTTGTGTTTGCAGATACTTAGACTGCATGGAGGAGAGGATGTTTGTGTCAGGTCAAGTTGTTGTTCACGGGATGACAAGCTGAAGTCGAGGCTGTCCTCTCCTTGCAGAGCAGATGTCCACAAGATGCGATCAGCACTATTTTACACAATAAAATACTCTTGTTTCCCAAGCACATCCAACCGGTTTACAACATAACAGGATTGAAAATCTGTACACCCACAAGGAAAAATCAGCGTCAACTTTGGCTTGTTGGTCCGGTAAACCAACAGTGTACCTGATTCAAACAGACTCTTCTCCACGCAGTCCATATTTATAAAGTACTCTACAAACCCAAACACTGAATGGTGTGTATTACAGGAGAAAAGTGAAGTGATTTTCATGGCTGTAGATTAGGTTGGGCCCTAAGGTTGAACTTGCTGCTTTGTATCAGTTCATATCACAGATAAAAGGACGCAAAGTGCGTACTTGTCATCTTGCTCATAATCGCTGTCTGTGTTTACCTCTGGGCTGCACACAGATGCTACAGTAATTTTGTTTGGAGTGTTCGCAGCACAAGAAAGGGGAGCGTGTTCTACCACATTTGCGCTCTTCGGCTTCCATGTCCAGACAAGAACTGGCCCACACTCGTATGTAAAGGAGCAGTTCACAGAAACACGTTTCACCAGTTCATTGAAACCGACGCTAGCACTGGCATGAGCACTGGCACCTCGGCGGTGGAAAAGTAGCAAGATAGGGAAAGTGGACAGTATAGTGTTGTTTTGTTTTTGTTTTTTAACATAAAAATCATTGTTGCAGCCAGGGGCAGTAGATGTACTTATGATGTCAGTACATGTAATACTGACTTTTTTAGTTTCTCATAGCATTACTGTAGAGTGATTACTATTCTCTGACAATCCACTAGCCAAATGTAACTTATAAAGGAATTTACTAATCACAAAGTTTAACAACTAGCTCCCAGCACAGCACAGACTCAATTAACTAGGTAGCTGCTACATTGTGTATCAAGCAATTTGTCTGCATTTAGCAAGCATGCTAGCAGTAGCAAACACTGGCCACAAGATAGACAGTTTTATCTAATGTAGCCAAATGGGAATTTGACCAAGAGTGGACAATTGCAGTTGATATTAGCAAGGTAGTCAATTTATGGAGCTCTCTAGGCCTGTGTAAAAGGGGCCTTAGAAGCGTATGTCTATGTAGGTTCTCAGTCATGCAGGTCATGGTAGTCTAAGGAGTTTGAAAAAAGACAACTGGACTTTGTCCATTTTCTTGAAAACGTTTTACTTCTCATCCGAAAAAGTCCAGTAGCCTTTTTTCAAGCTCCAGAGATCCTTCAAGCCCACTACATCAAAAATATCCCGGGTAACCAAAAACCAAAAAATTTATAATTTTTATCTGACTCAGTCTGCTCAAGCTTAATAAAAATCTTCAATAAACTATGGAATAAGTATGGACTGTGCAATGACAAAAGCAACCAACACTGTTAAAATGGGTTACCAACTGTTCATCTGAAAAACAAGACTGTTAACAACAAGGGAAGTGAGTGAGTGAATATAAGTTCTACCTCTCACCTCAGCCGCCAGAGGAAAGTCCAAGTCTAGAACGCAGTGATGAGGACTGCTGCTCAGGCTACTGCCCCCACCTCTTTCTCCACCCACTCCCTCACCTCTCTCCCCTCCAGCTCCGTGTGCTGATGCTGGTCTGACCAGACCCACTAATGAGGTACGGAGCTGAGTTTTGGTTTGGCTGTAAGCCTGTGTCTCCCCAAGGATGGGCCTGGGTTTGGGAAGTGTAGATACTGGGTCCCTGAACAGGCGAGCCAGGGGCTTTTGGATGGCTGAAGTGTCAGATACCTTGGAAATAGAGAGGAGGAAAAGATCACTGTGCATCACTTAAATAAAATACATAAAAATTACATTACTTAGTATTACATATTTAGATTAGTTTTTTTTCACGGTCTTAAAATGTTCTACCAAAATGTGTAGCCTCACCTCTGAATAACTACGGCGACCCTGGAACTTGGCTCGTAGATGGCTGCTGGTTGGCCGATGGGAATAGGAGGTGGGTCCATCACTTGGGGACAGAGGAGCTGATGGAGTGGGGAGGAGTCTGTCAGGGGAGAGTGAGGCATGCTGGGAGGAGGTTGGGGATAGATGTTGTGGAGTTGTGGGAGAGCGAGAGACTGGAGAAGGATGAGAGGAAATAACAGACTTGTAGACAATTTCTGCTTTGTCTCAATATTACACCTTAAAATAATATGTAAACAAAATGATACATTACTACATAGTTCAAGGTTTCCAGCAGAAAAGTGACTAAACCAGTAGAGAGTGGCTGAGTGAGGGGGTAAGACTGAGGGGGTGGAAATTAATGTTGCAGACAATTAATGTAGAGCTATCCATCAACTATAATTCTAATTGCTAAAGTGGGCTGTTAACAGAAATAGCAGGCAGGATCATTAGCTAACTTAGTGCTTGTAGGGTTTGTCCAGGAGGGGCTTAACTTAAGTTTACTACGGGTGCTGACATGTGTCCAGTAAGTTACTTCATACCTTCCAACCAAGTAGAATTCTGAATTTTCAGTGCCCTAGGTTATACAGATTACTGATTATACTTCCCATAGAGTGATGTGCCTCAAAGCAGGTTTGAACTTTTCTCTCATGATTCAACACATTAAGGTGTTTAGCTCAGCATGTCCTCAGCTAACAAAAGTTGCTATAAATGACTGTCAAGTAGGATGAAAGAAAGTAGCTGTTTATTACTGCTTCTCCATCCATCCATCCATCCATCCATCCATCCATCCATCCATCCATCCATCCATCCATCCATCCATCCAACCAATTTCTTCCACTTATCCAGGGCCTTTTTCGTGGGGGCAGCACCCTAAGCAAAGAAGCCCAGACCTCGTTCTTCCCAGCCACCTCCTCCAGCTTGTCTGGGGGAACCCCAAGGCATTCCCAGGCTAGACAAGAGATATAATCTCTCCAGCATATCCTAGGTCTGGTCCGGGGCCTCCTCCTGGTTGGACATGCCCGGAATACCTCACCCAAGAGGTACCTAGGAGGCATCCTAGTCAGATGCCTGAACCACCTCAACTGGCTGGACACGGCAGAGGACCACAGCCTCAGACTTGATTGATTCTCATGCCAGCCGCTTTACACTTGGCTGCGAACCATTCCACTGTGAGCTGGAGGCCACCACCTGATAAAGCCAGCAGGACCGTATCATCTGCAAAAAGCAGAGATGAGCAGAGATTCTGAGGCCACAAAGGCAGAAGCCTTCCGCCACTTGGCTATGCCTAGAAATTCTGTCCATAAAATTAGGAACGGAATGGGCGAAAAGGCCAGCCCTGTTTTTTCCAACACCCGCTCGGAACGAGTTTGACTTATTGCCAGAAATATGGACCAAGCTCTTGCTTAGGTTGTGCTGAATGGCCCACAATGGGCCAGACATCCCATACTCCTGCAGCAGCCCCCACAGGATACCCCAAGGGACATGGTCAAATGCCATCTCCAAGTCCAAAAAATACATGTAGACTGGATGGGCAAACTCCCATGCACACTCAAATATCCTTGAGAGGATGAAAAACTGGTCCAACGTTCTGTGACCAGGATGACCAGAATGAAAACTGCATTGTTCCGCAGTTTCAACTAATGGACTAATGAATGGACCCTCCTTTCCATTGACCTTACCGGGGAGGCTGAGAAGTGGGATCCCCTGATAGTTGGAGCACACCCTCCAGTCTCCCTTCTTAAAGATGGGGACCACCACTCCAGTCTGCCAGTCCAGTGGCACTACCCTAGACCTCCACACAATATTGCAGAGGGGTATCAACCAAGACAGCCCTACAACATCCAGTCTTCAGGAACTCAGGGCGAATCTCATGCACCCCAAGGGCCGTGCCACCAAGGAGTTGTTTAACCACCTCAGTGATCTCTCCCCCAGTGATGGGCGAGTCATCCCCCTCATCCCCAGACTCTGCTTCCACTACAGAAGGCATGTCAGTGGGATTAAGGACGTCCTTGAAGCATTCCTTACACCACCCGACTAAAGTCTCAGTTGAAGTTAGCAGCACCCCACCAGCACTATAAACCATGTGAGTAGAGCACCGCTGTCCCCTCCTGAGTTGCCTGACGGTTTGTAAAAATTGCCTCAAGGCCATCCGAAAGTCTGTTCCCATGGCTTCATAAACTCCCCCCACACCTGAGTTTTTGCTTCGGTCACTGCCCAAGCGGCATCCAGCTTGGCCTGCCGGTACCTGTCATTTGCCTCCAGAGTCCCACAGGCCAACCAATCCTGAAAAGACTCCTTCTTCGGCTTGATGCCTCCCTTCACCTCCGGTGACCACCATCTGGTTCAGGGATTACCACCACAACAGGCACCAACCACCTTGTGGCCAGAGCTCTGATCAGCAGCCTCAACAATGGAGGAGCAGAACACGGTCCATTCAGACTCACAGTCCTCAGCCTCTCTCGGAATGATGTTGAAGTTCTGCCGGAGATGGAAGTTTAAGATCCCGTGGACTGGGGGCCTGTGCCAAGCATTCCCAGTGCACCCTCACAATATGTTTAGGTGTGGCGGGTCTGTCCAGCATCCTCCCCCACCACCTGATCCAACTCACCGCCAGGCGGTGATCGATTGACAGCTCAGCTCCTCTCTTCACCCGAGCGTCCAGAACACACTGTCACAGTGCGTGAGCAGACCGTGTGGCTTGTGTGAAGGTTAGAACCCAGATGCAGGACTCAGGAGAAGGTAGGTATGAGTGATGAAAAGTGAGCATTTATTGAGGCAGAACATAAGTGGCAAATAAACCAAGGTAAAAGAACTGACAAATAAACCTAAACTGGGAACTAAAGTAGAAACACTAGAGATACGGAGAGCTGGGGAGTAGGACACAGTCATAGAGACAACAACAATCTGACAAGAGAAAAGGGGAAGACTGAGACAGTAAATACACAGAGGGAAAATTAGGGAACAAGCAACAGGTGAGGGGCACAGTTGAAACTAATTACATAGACGAGACAAGGGGAAGCAAAACTAAACACAAAGCACCTGGAACAAGGGACTATCAAAGTAAAACAGGAAACAACTAGACGAAGACAGAAATGCAGAGACACTGCACTGGAAATAAACAGCACAAGCTGGCCATTAGCCCATGATGCCCGGCCGGGCACAGCCCAAAGAGATGACATGGGCCTGCCATCCTTGTAGGCCCGCCACCCACAGGATGCATCATAGGGGTCGGGCACAGTGTGTGTCGGGCTGTGGCCAAGGACGGATGCCCTGGCGGACAGATCCCTGGTTATAGAGACTGGCTATTGGGACATGGGACAATGTCACCTCTCTGGTAGGGAAGGAGCCTGAGCTACTGTGTGAGGAGTTGCCCCTGATGAGAGGCAGCGAGCTGGGGTGGATATTCTTGTACACCCCCCATCAGCTTGCGGCCTGTACGTCGGAGTTTTCACTGGTTTTCACTGGTGCTTCCCTGCGCCATCGGGCCGGGGAACAGGTCCAGACTGTTGTTTGCACTTATGTGCCGAATAACAGTTCATAGTACCCACTCTTTTTGGAGTTGCTGGGCGAGGTGCTCGAGGGTGCTCCATCCGGTGACTTCATCATCCTTCTGGGAGACTTCAACACTCACATGGGCAATGACAGTGAGACCTGGAGGGGCATGATTGGGAGGAACGGCCTGCCCAATCTGAACCCAAATGATGTTTTGTTATTGGACTTCTGTGCAAACCACAGTTATGAACACCATGTTTAAACATAAAGATGTCCATAAGTGCATGTGGCACTGGGACACCCTAGGTCACAGGTCGATGATCGATTTCGTAATCGTATCACCAGATCTGCGGCCATGTATTCTGGACACTTGGGTGAAGAGAGGAGCTGAGCTGTCAACTGATCACCATCTGGTAGTGAGTTGGATAAGGTGGCAGGGGAACTTCAACATCATTCCGAGGGAGGCTGAGGACATTGAGTCTGAATGGACCGTGTTCTGCTCCTCCATTGTTGAGGCTGCTGATCAGAGCTCTGGCCACAAGGTGGTTGGTGCCTGTTGTGGTGGTAATCCCTGAACCAGACGGTGGTCACCAGGGGGGAAGGGAGGAATCTAGCTGAAGAAGGAGTCTTTTCAGGCTTGGCTAGCCTGTGGGACTCCAGAGGCAGCTGACGGGGTGGCACGATACCACTTTTTTATGTCCGATACCGATCTTTTAAATTTGGATATCGGCCGATACCGATATAAATCCAATATTTAAAATTTATCTAGGCATTTAAAAACATTAAAAAAAAAAAAAAAAAAAAAGAAGTCAACAGTCTCTCACACAACAAAATCAAAGTCTTTTAGTTGTCCCACATACAAGACTAAGGACCATGGTGGACAGAGCTTTTTAGGCAGTGGCACCAAAAGCTCTGGAACTGTTTACCACTCCAGCTCCATTTAGCTGTCTCTGTGGCATCATTTAAAAAATAGTTGAAAACTTTTCTGTTTAACCAGGCTTTCTGGTTTCTGACTTTATTTTTATTCTTTTAATATGGTAATGTTATTATGTTTTCAACATAGTGTTTTCTGGGGGTGAGGGTGGGGGGTTGATATTGTGTTTTAATTATTGTACAGTGCCTTTCTGTCTGTGAAAAATGTTATATAAATAAATTTTACTTACTTACAACAATAACTATCACCTGAATCCTGTTGCTTCTGTGTGAGAAGGTGATGCATTGGCTTATGGTATGTTGCAAATTTCATTAGGGCTGCAACTATTGATTATTTTAGCAATTGACTATTCTGTTTATATTGATTACCTAAGTAACTGGATAAGAAATACTTTTTTTCAACGGTTCATCTGCATATTTTAACTTCTGTACTGCAGTTTTTCCCTGTGTGAAACAAACAGGGTGGATGGAGCAGCTACAAAGTTCTCTTTTCTTCACTTACTGATCAGGTGGTTGATGAAGGACCTACAGCTGTTTCTCAGTAAAGGTTTATGGAGGTTACAGGGACGAAAAAGACGAAAAAAAAATTTCCTTCTGCTCCATCTGAGCCGGCTCCGCCTGCTCGTAAATCAGCTGACTGCTGCTGTTTTGTCATCAGTGTTTATGTTGACAAACTGGGGGCTGCGTGAGCGTAATCCTGTAATGCTTTATATTTACAAGCATTCTCCTAAATACGTTTCTACTGTAGGTCTATATTTAGTCACAAATCAGGGATTAAGGTATCAAAAATATTTTGACGGGGAAGGGGTTCTTCCGGTACCGGACGGTCACCAGTGCTAATAGCTGCGCTCGCTAGCAGTATGTTCGGGAGCTGATTCTCAGCACAGCAAGCACAACACACAAACAAGACAGAGAGCGGTGGAGGTGGAACAACATGTCAGCGATGATCGCTCAGTGTCAAAGGGAATCCGTCGCAGCAACGGCGAACTTTATAGAATGTGCGGAGGGTTTTTTCCTAACTCCTGATCCCCCACTCCAATCCAGTAGGTGGTGGTAATGCAGCTCTAAGCTGGTTTGGTTAGCCGCAAACCCACAAGAAGAAGAAGACGACGGAGCACTGTAATGCAGCTAATGTGAGCGAAACGTTATTTAATGTATCGGATTACATTTTTTTTTTCTCTCCGATATCCGATCCAGTTAGGCCAGTATCGGACCGATACCGATACTGAATATCGGATCGGCGCATCCCTAGTACCGACAGGCCGAGTTTTCGTCCTGGTCGTGGAAAACTGAACCAGCTCTTTATCCTCTCGAGGGTGTTTGAGTGTGCATGGAAGTTTGCCCATTTTTGCGGATGATGTGGTCCTGCTGGCTTCATCAGGTAGTGGCCTCCAGCTCGCAGTGGAAGGGATCGCAGCCGAGTGTGAAGTGGCTGGAATGAGAATCAGCACCTCTAAGTCTGAGGTCCTCAGCCGGAAATGGGTGGAGTGCCATCTCTAGCTCAGGGCTGAGTTCCTGCCCCAGGTGGAGGAGTTCAAGTATCTTTGGGCCTTGTTCACAAGTGATGGGGAGAGCAGAACAGGAGATCAACAGATGGATTGGGGCAGCATCTGCAGTGATGATGATGATGATGATGATGATGATACTTTATTGATCCCACAATGGGGAAATGATAGTTAACAGAACACCCATCCAAGAAAAGACAAACCAGAGAAACATAGGGAGATAAGTGTCTGCGACCTTGCTGCCACCACCGAGAGGCGCTGCAATTACAAAATAAGAGGGAGCAAAGCATACACAATAGGATAGGTGAGGATAAAAAAAGCATCTCATATTTTGCCCCAAAGGGGGCACAGTATGAGGTTAAAAAATCCTCTGCATAGTAAGCACATATAGCAAATAGCATGGGAGCGCTAGGGTGGGTAAGGGCGGGGGATGGGAGGAAGCAGACGCTGCACCGGTCTGTTGTGGTGAAGAGGGAGTTGAGCGTAAAAGCGAAGTTGTTGATTTACCGGTCGATCTACATCGCTACCCTCACCTATGGCTATAAGCTTTGGGTAGTGACCTAAAGAATAAGATCGTGAATAAAAGCGGCAGAAATGAGCTTCCTCCAAAGGGTGGCTAGCCTCTCCCTTAAAGATAGGGTGAAGAGTGTGGCCATTTGGGAGGGTTTGGGAGAATTCAGGTGTTCCAATCACTTCCATGGCCACAGGTGTCTATAACTAAGCTCCTAGGCATGCAGACTGTTTCTGCAGACATTTATGAAAGAATGGGTCACTCTCAGAAGCGTACCAAATTCCAGAATGGTACCATGATAGGATGTCACCTGTCCATCAATCCAGTCATGAAATTTCCTTGCTACCAAATAGTCCACAATTTTGGACAATTTCATGTTCCCAACTTTGGGAGAACCATTTGGGTATTTGCTGTTCCAACCAGTGCACAAAGCAAGGTCCATAAATACATGGAAGAACTTGACTGGTGGATCGAAGACTCGTCCAACATCAGTGTCTGACCTCACAAATGCGCTTCTGGAAAAAAGGTCAAAAATTATAGAAAGCCTTCACAGAAGAGTTGAAACTGTTATAGATGCAAAGTGTGGGCTGTCATCATATTAAACCCTGTGGATTAAGAATGGGATGCCACTCAACTTCATATGTGTGTGAAGCCAGACGAGCAAATACTTTTGGCAATATAGTGAAGCAGCAGGACAGCCTCTCTGACCAAAATGTATAAAACAGTAACTCTTTCAGGTGACTTACCAGGCTCCTGTGAGACATGTTGCAGAAGGTCACTCTGTTTTACAGCCTGACTGCGGACACGACCAAGCTCCTCTGTGAGCTCTGTGTAAGCTAATGCCAGGTTCACCCTGAAGCGCGCGCGCACACACACACACACACACACACACACACACACACACACACACACACACACACACACACACACACACACACACACACACACACACACACACACCTGAGACAATGAACTATAGACTTCTATCTAAATATTATTCTTTGTAATAAGACTCACTGTTCATCCCCGGCTTTCTTTATCCATTCAACATCACAGTGTTCACAGTGGGAAGACAGGTCCTGTGACTGACATAGACACACACAGATCTGTGGTTAGGAATACCAACCACTGATGAAGAACATGAAATGTGATTGAAAATTTTAAATATGTATAAATTATAAATGTTTGGGAACACTTAAATAAATCTCCTATGCAGGAGTAAAAAAATATAAAAAACTTCAGTCTGGACTTTCCTCTGTATCTTCTGGGTGCTTTATTTTTAGTAGAAGAAATAACTGATGAGATGATACAAGGTGTGAACAAAAAGTTCAAAGAAAGGACGTAATGGTTCCAGTGATGTAGTTTATAAGCAGGCATTTGGGCCTGTTTATAAACTAAATCTTATTTTTTTATCTGCAGTTTTTCAACCAATATGACTCTGAAAGTCTGCAGCAAGAGGTAACCTTTAGGACTGAAAAATAACCTGACATGAGAGCGACAAAAACTGTAGTTCCTCTTCTCCTGTGGACAGGTCAGGTTACTAGCCAAGCTTGCTCATCCTCTCATCCAAATATGGCAACTTTTGACTCCAAAAAAAAAAAAAAATTAAATAAAATTAAAAAATCACTGTAAAATTAACAGCCAAAATGGTAATGTTGACACATTCAAATTGGGGAGTCCAAAGACAAGGGGTGATGTCACAGTGGCTATGTCAATCTTTTATATACAGTCTATGGCCTTTAAGGGAATTAACAAAACCACACATATCCATATTTGAAAGATTTATCTAAATGCTGAAATTCTGTATCACCCATAACCACATCTATCAGTGATGTTGGGTGTGGTTCTAAGTGTGTTTTGCTGAACTCACAGCAGATGTAATGTCACAATGTCTTGTAGTCCATCTGTACTTCATTGTAACTAGGTAAGAATTTAAAGCACTTGAGACCTACCTGTCTTTGTGCTTCCTGCAGCTTGACTACCTCATGCTGCAGCCTCTGGAGCTCAGCCTTCAGCTCCTTCTCCCTCTGACAGGCCCCCTCGGCCTGGTTCCGTGCCCCTTCCAACTCAGCCTCCAACCTCTGCAGTTTCAGGTCTGACAGGGCATCCAGACTGCGGGAGCTCTGCAGTGTCGGCCCCCGACCCTCTAAAAAATAAAAACAAAACCAAATGAGGATGGGATTCTGATATTCTGAATGCCTTTATAACAATTTTCATTAATCCATGAATTTATTAAACACTGGCAAGAAAATTACTGAGAAGTAGTAATTTAGAAGTAATTTGTCTGAAGAGAAAATATAAATGGTCAACAAAGAGAGAGTGCTGTGTATATGAAGGAAAAAGATACACAGCAGTTCTTTCACAAAACAATGTGCCATTCCATCTCAAAGCACTGTGGACCTTTACCATCTCTAATTTGCTGAAAAAATATGGTCTAAAGCTTATATGTTTGCTGTGGAATTATAGCTTCATATATAAAACACATTTTAAGATATATTTTTGGAAAAATGGTCTGTCAACCCACTTCCAGCATGTTTTTTCGAACTTACCATAAAACTGAATCAGCATCTGAAAAAACCCTACACCATCCTGTAAAGTCCTATATTGGAGGACACACTGATAAAAACAGAAAAACAATGCAAAAGACAACTAGTGACAATTTGTGAATGGTGGGCCGTTTGCCCAGTGTGTTGTGTTTTGTTTTTTCATTGTTATAATTCTTCTGTTCTGAGTTTGCTAATAGGTTTTGATCCTTAGTTCCTTATAATTGTAGTTACTGTATTTCATACCTGCTTCCCATTGTTCTTCTTGTGATCCCTGCGTCTGTGTTCCAACGCCTGTTTTGTCCCTCCATGTCATTGTTCCTTGTCTCATGTGTTCCATGTTTAGGTTTACTTCCTGTGTTGTATCGAGTCTGTGTTTTGTTTACGTGTCCTCAGCCCCTTGTGTGTGAAGTCAGCTGTGTCTGTGTTCCAGTCTTAGTCTTTTCCTGTTTTTATTTTGACTGCTCCTTGTGTGTTGTGTTCAGTTTTGCTTCCTCTGTCTCATTGGTGTATGGGGATGTCCACGTTTTCGTCGTTAGTGCAAGGTGTGTGCTCTGTCCGGCGGTTTCCCTTTTGTTTTTTATTTTGGGATTTTTGCTCCTGCCTTGACTTTGGGATTTGGTATTTGTTGGGGTTTACATTTTACCCAAAGAATAAAATGACAAATGTTTAAAAGTCAACTCCAGGAAATTAATTAATAAACAGTGGCTGAAGCAAACAACAGACAATTTAATAAATAAATAAATACATTAGACATTAGAAAGTGCCAGACTAACTTCCCAGTCTCAGTTTATCTTATCCTTGAAGGTTCGGCCACAGTACGATTACAGTACAATTAAAACATCACCATGTTCTGTTATTAACCTGGATAAAATTGCTCTGTATTGATTAAGGGTAAAAGATGTGCTTTTTGTACAGGATTTTATTGCTGATGGGAGAAATCTGAGTCATGACCAGCACTAAATGGACCAATGACGAAGGCCAAACCACAGCACATAGACGCTGTTTGTGTGTAGCTAGTAGCAATATAAAAATGTTATGGTTATGGGCTCAGAGGGGAAGGGAGACAGAGCACACACAGGCCTGTCTCTTCCAGAACTCTGATCCCTGCATGTACATGTGTGATATTTTCTGATGCTTTAATATATTAAATGTCTTAATTTTTTAATTCCAGTGTTTCAGGTTTCTTCCTTCACAAATAAACAAACATATGGTGACCCCGACATGATTTCTGAAGGAGAATGATTGGCATAAGAGGACAAAGGGGAATATTTTCTCCACGACCCACCTCAGGACTTTAACTCCTCAAACACTCACAGTGAGGCCTCAGCAAAATGGGTCAACAGGAGCCTGTCATTTACATAACCGAAGTCTGCTGAATTGGATTTTTTTGTGAGTGAGGGGGAGGTAAGGTCATGAGAGAATACATTTTAGAGAATCTGTTAAATAAGCTGTTTAAAGCTTGGAAATATCGAAGCATCAGAAGAACAGTAAACATCAAGAATTAAAAATAGTGGTTAAATGAAATAAAGTATGCAAAGTGATACGAGTTGAAATGAGTAATAAAGAGTTTAGAGAGGTACTGGAAACGTAAAACTGGATGTTAAATGGTAAAAGGACTAGTTCTTAAATAGCGCTTTTCTACTCAGTATGAGCACTCAAAGCGCTTATACAACCTGTGCATTCACCCATGCACTCCCATTCATACAAGCACTTCCATTTATACGAAGCTAAATGCTTTTTAATTAACTAACATTCACATGCATTCATACTCCGACAGAACGGTCGGAGAGCAACTTGGGGTTAAGTATCTTGCCCAAGGATACATTGGCATGTAGCCTGGAGTAGCCAGGATTCGAACCGCTGACCTTCCAATCAGTAGGTGACCTGCTCTACCTACTGAGCTACAGCCACCCCATGTTAGCACTAGGCTATTGATTAAATTATTTATTAAAACCGTGAAGTGTGTGAGATTGGAAAACTCCTAAAATCCATAACATGGTTATGTGAGAATTGGGTTTATACCATTAAAGATGATGAGTGGTGATATTTGTGCGGTAGAGTCTAGAGAGTATTGTTTATTTTTTGAGTCGCGCCTTGGTGGTGGCCTGTTGAAATCACTGAAAGACATTAATAGAGCTGCTCTATATGTCAAGCTTGACCGGAGGCGTTGTACCCAGATTAAAGACTTAAAGAATGACATACTTGTCTAATAGACTCAAAGCTCTCTCTCAGACGAAATAAGAATTGAACATAACCAATCTTTCGGGCAATCTTTTCATGGTATACACTGGCAGGAAAAGTTGTTACAAAACTGTTGTATGAACAAAACAGAAACTAAGAAATTGGCATGAAATTGTTAGAAATTAGTTTAGTTAAAGTTGCAACTAAAAATATGAAAGATTGAGGCCTTTGAATGCTTTAAGTTGAGTGGTAGATTAAGTGGTGTCCTGGAGTGCTGGCACCTCTAATTCATGTGTGTGTGTGCGTGTGTGCTTGTGTGTGTGTGTGTGTGTGTGTGTGTGGGCTGATTCTGAACTGAATGAAAACAGGATGAAATCCTCAAAGAAACTGGTAAAACAAAATTAAAGATGTATAAAGTCCAAAGGGCAGCATGGTGGCGTAGTGGTTAGCACTGCTGCTTCACAGTTAGAATACCATCTGGAAGGCCTGGGTTCGATTCCACCTTGGCCCAGGCCTCTCCCTCTCTCTGTGTGGAGTTTGCATGTTCTCCCCGTGCTTGTGTGGGTTTCCTCCGGGTACTCCGGTTTCCTCCCACATTCCAAAGACATGCACTTACTGGGGTTAGGTTAATTGGCTAATCTAAATTGCCCATAGGTGTGAATGAGAGCATGAATGTGAGTGTGAAAGGTCGTCTGTCCCTCTGTGTTGGCCCTGCAACAGGCTGGCGACCTGTTCAGGGTGTACCCTGCCTCTTGCCCTATGACAGCTGGGATAGGCTCCAGCCCCCCCACGACCCTTAACGGGATGTGCGGAAGCGAATGGATGGATGGATAAAGTCCAAAGGAAAAATATTAAGGTTATAGTAAACATAAAAAATGAGAGTTGTCCTTTGCTCATTTCTTAGCTAAAGTAAAAGTTTAGATAAATCATTTGCTTGATTTATACATCTGAAAACAGAAGGTCAGGAATCTGGGAAAAATTCCCAAACTGGATTACATAGGAAAGGAAAAAGAAATAAGTGTCTGTTACTGTGTGTATCTGTGCTCACATGTGTGTGTCTGGGAATTGGTGTGAGCGTGTGTGTGACTCTGAGCATTGCTCTGTGTGTGTGCGTCTGTATGTATGTTCGTGTGTGTGTCTCGGAGTGAGAGAGAAAGAGAGAAAAGAGAAAAAGGAAAACAATGGTTGCAAAGTTTTAGCATATGGAGTGTGTGTGCGTGTGTCTCTGAGGATTGACATGTGTGTGTCTGTCTGAGTTGGTGTGTGTGAGTGAGAGACAAATCAATTACAAGTCCTCTAAGTTATTGTTGTTTCTTTGGGACAAACATTTTTATAGACAATTTTAAGAAAAAAACAAAAAAACAGAACAGCTTGAAACTTGTTGAAATTCATATCAAAACCACTGGAACTCATATATTATTGGAATATGATTAGAAAATATATAAAATTGTTATGCTTTAACATGAGCAGAACTAAAAAGTTTAAACCCAAAGAAAAGACAAAAGTGTTATAGGTGTTTTAAATTTTGTAGGTTTTTTCCTTCTTTTTTTCTTTCAAGTCTGATAATTTAGGACAGTGTGATTAATGATAATTACAATAAAATAGTAATTGGGGGTGTCAAAAATCTTTCTTTGTAATTGATTTTCCTGAAATAAAACTAGTATAACATACTAATCCCTTAATCCTCCCAAATTGAGTAGTTGAATGTAAACTTTGATTAATATATTTATGAGAGGCCATTGTTTTCACTTATGGTTGTCAAATTTCAAGATAAAGTTTCTATGAGAACCATGTTTTACTGAAACCTTAAAAAGAAAAGTTAGAATAAGTAAAGCAGTGCTTGTGAATATTTTGTGACCACACCTGAGTTGGACACACAAGACAAAGTGCCAGACCTTGAGCTGCCTCACAGCTACAAAGCAAAACATCGAGAATTAAAAACCTCTTTATGAAAATATATGATAAATAAAAGTATGTGATTTACACTTTTGTGCATTCAAATTTATTTATTTGGCAGATTTGTTTATAACTTTTTGATTTGAATGAATATAAGAAATGAGAGCACTGATCATTTTGAATTTTGAATGTGTTAACAAATTAATGATTATCATAATAAATCAATAATAATAATACAAAGAGTCAGGTTGCCTTTTGATAGATAAGCTGAATTATTGAGACATAACATTGTTATGTCTCAAAGGAGGGATATAGAATAGGAGAAATTTTAAATGTATTTTTATGATCTACAAAGCAATTCAAAAATTCAAAAAACAATTCAAAAATCTGATTAATAGACTTGTGCTCTTTCCCCTTTTTTTTTTTTTTTTTTTTTTTGCTCCCTTTCTCTCTCCCTTTTTCTTCTCTTTATTTTCCTCTTCTTCAGCCTGTCAGCTCTGGCTGTTACATAGTATGTGGAAAAATAACTCAGATAAATAAAATAAAGGGTTAAAACATCAACAAGAAGAGCCTATTGAGAACCTATAGAGCTCATCTTGAAATAGCAAATATGTTTGGCACAACAACGCATTCAGATCACAGTTCTGCTTGCAAGATCTACCAGACATGACAGGCTAAAAAAAAAAAAAAAAAAAAAAAAAAAAAAAAAAAAACAATTCAAAAAACCTAAGAAATGAAAATGCCAACTAACAATGATGTGCTAATTCCAATATAGTAATACAATAATACAATACTATATATATATGGTGGCAGAAAACAATAGTTGTGATAGGCTATCCCAGCGGACGGCAACATCAGGAAGAAAGAGCACGAAAGAAAACAGAAGTGCGAGGGGCTGAACCCTGAATCTGGAAGAGTGACTCCAGCAGATTACATGAACATCATCAGTGGTCTGTGTCCAGAAAAGTGCAGCCCAAGCAACAGCTAAGGTACTGCATAGAACCTAAAAACTCCCTTTGTTAGAGGGCCCAAGCTGGAGGAACATACATACCACCCTCCGTGGGGTGAGAGGGAGATTTTTTTAAAAATGTGTGCATGTATGTGTATAAAGACTGATGGGATGCTGAGGGCTTTTCAAATTTCTGCATTTTGTGTTTCCTCGGTCCTCATGTTTGTGACCTGGAAATCAGTCTCAGTGCACCCTGCTGAAGGACATTTCAACTTCTAAAATGCATCTGGAGTACAGAGCAGAGGAGGAGGCTGCAGGAAGCCCTAAAATAAAGGATGTAATGGTGTATGGTTTTAGTATTTGTTTCAGTTATTTTAAAGTGTCAATTCATATTCAAACTTTCTGCACTTCATTGTTGTTGTGTATGATTAAAAAAATGACATTTTGTCATGCTGTACCATCTTGTACATTTATATAAAAGCAGCCACAAATATAACAGATGTCAAGAGCACTTACACTTGTTTGACATCTGAGTTTGAAAAATCAATATAGCTTTAGTTAGGCTATATCAAAACATTTTATGACGCAGCTGTGTCACACATTATATTTAGTTGAGATTTATTTTTACATACGTTTTGTTTAATGCCTGTTGCCTTCACACCTCACTCAGCATTGTCTCTTACTTGTCTCCTCCACTAGCATCACTGGTGGGAGAGATGCAAGCAGAGTATGTAAAACAGTAGAATGTATGAAAGTGAGTGATTTCAAATCCCCAAACTATGACAATAACAAATGGTACAGGTTCTATTAGTTTCAAGATGAAGATACTGCTCCTGCTGCTACCATAAATACTACCTTAAGTAGACCTGGCCTGTGCCTGATCCAAAAAGAACCCACCTCTGGGTACATCTAGGCTGACATGGAGTTGAGACTGATGCAAGTCTTTGCTGTGCAGCTGAGTGTTGAGTTTCTGAAGGGAACTTTCTCTCTGTCTGAGAGCTGACTCAAGGTTGCGGATCCTGTCCACATGCTGCTCCACTAGAGTTGTCTGGCACACACAAACAGAAACACAGCAAGCTGCAACTGAAACCCAAACTACTAGGAAATACTGCAACATAAAAAGTGAATTACAGTAAAAAACTTTGTGTGTCTGTATTTACCATCTTGTCTAGGTCTCTCTGGACATTGCTTTTCTCCAGGTGAATCTTCTCGTAAGCCTGGATCACTTCCTCCAGCCTCTCTTCTCTCTCCTTGCTCTTTTGGAGCTGAGATAGGGTAGAAATATTTCTAACAATTTCAATTAATGATGAATATTGTCAGTATACTACAGGTTTGGAGCAACACATGCTGCCATCCAGACAGCTCATTTTTCTGGCAAGGTCTTGCTTATCTCATTAATACATCACAAAACCACATTCTGCACCTATTCCCACAGCATGGCTCTGTAGTAAGAGTGTGGGTACAAAACTCGCCTGTCTGCAGTCCTGATATGATATTCACTGTAAACATTTGGAAAAGTTAAAAAAAAATAGTACAACGACCTCAAGACATTTAGCAAATCTCTCAGCTTCAGTATCGATATATCAGAATCAGAAATACTTTATTGATCCCAGACAGAAATTTCAGTTGTTACAGCTGCAACCATTTATCATATAAAAAGAATAAACACTCTAATAATTTAAATAAGTTTTGAACCAAAAACAATTTAATAAATTACACACAAAAAGAGACATTTGTAATATGTACACAAGGATTTTTATGAATGTAGTAAAGACAGTGGCTGTGATAATAAATATAAATCTCAATCATACTGTACAAGCAGTTAAAATCATTGCACCTCTGAGTTATTGCACACCTAATAAATTACCTAGATGAACCATAGTATCACCCATTGAGGGAGGAGTTATAGAGTTTGATGGCCACAAGTAGAAATGACCTCGTGTGGTGCATTTTCGTGGGACGAGTCTTGAATTAAATGTGTTCTTGTGTCTTATCACTGTGTCTCAGAGTAGGTGGGAGCCATTGCTCATAATGACCTGCAGCTTAGACAGCATCCTGCTCTCCAACACTGCCATCAGAGAGTCCAGCTCCACTCCCACATCATTACTGCCTTTCTGGATCAATTTGTTGAGACTGTTGGCATTTGCCACCCTCAGCATGCAGCAGCATAGAGCATAGTAAATGGACTAGTTCTTATATAGCGCTTTCTACTCTGTCTGAGCACTCAAAGCACTTACACAACATGATTACATTTACCTCATTCACACCCATTCATACAAGCACTTCCATGATTAACTAAGCTAAGTGCTTTTATTATCTAACATTCACACACATTCACACTCTAATGCTTGCGTCAGAGAGCAACTTGGGGTTAACTATCTTGCCCAAGGATACATTGGCATGTAGCCTGGAGTAGCCAGGAATCAAACTTCCGACTTTCCAATCAGTAGGTGACCTGCTCTACCTCCTGAGCTACAGCCACATAGTACTTGCCACCACAGACTCATAGAAGTTCCTGAGCATAGCCCAGCAGATGATAAAGGACCTTAGGCACCTCAAAAAATAGAGATGACTTTGGCCCTTCCTGTATAGGGCATCAGTGTTCTTAGCACAGTCCAGTTTACTGTCAATATGCACTCCCAGACATCAGTAGTTCTCTACAGTGTCTACACTGACCCCCCCCGATGGACACAGGGGTCATGGGTGTCCTGTTCCTCTTTAGGTCCACCACCAGTTCCTTTGTTATGTTGAGCTCTATATGGTTCAGTTTGCACCATGCGACAAAGTCCTTCACTGTCCCGCTGTCCTCGTCACCCTGTAGATACATCCAACTATTGAAGATTCATCAGAAAAGATGGCAGGTCTCTGTGCAGTAAATGGACAGGTAAACTACTTCTTTTCTACTAAGAACTTAAACTACTTCTTTTCTACTAAGCACTTAAACTACTTCTTTTCTACTAAGCACTTATACATGTTTACATTCACTCATTCATACAAGCACTTCCATCACAGCATCACGACAGTGAGGAGCCAAATGACTCGGAGTGCCAGAGGAGTAGCTTGAGGGGTCAAATTTACCAAAGCATATGACCTCGGTTTTGCTTTCATTAAGATTTAGGAAATTGTTTCTCATCCAGGACTTAATGTCACTGAGACAGTTCAGCAGGGGTTCACATTTCAATGCTTGCATCAGAGAGCAACTTAGGGTTCAGTATCTTGCCCAAGGATACTTTGGCACACAGCCCAGAGCAGCCAGGAATTGAACCGCCAACCTTCTGATTAGTAGGTGACCTGCTCTACCTCCTGAGCCACAGCCACCCCACAGTAGCTGAAGTCTGTGGCATAGAGGGTGAACAGGAAGGGAGAGAGGACAGTTCCCTGTGGGGCTCCAATGTTACTAACTACTCTGTCAGACACACAGTGCTGCAGGCATACAAACTGTGGTCTGCCAGTCAGGTAGTCAACAATCCAGATCACAAAGGGGGCATCTCCTTGCATCACTGTCAACTTGTCCTCCAGAAGAGCAGGCCAAATGGGGTTGAATGCAATTGAGAAGTCAAAAAACATGACTGGACAGCTTGTCCAGGTGAGCGCAGACTTGGTTTAGCAGATAGATGAAAGGATCCTCAACTCCCAGGCAGGGCTGATAGGCAAACTCGAGGGGGTCCAGAAATAGCTGGACCATGTGCTGGAGCTGATCCAGGATGAGCCTCTCCATGGTTTTCATTATGTGGGACGTCAGTGCCACTGGCTGGTAGTCCTTGATGTCACTGGGTTGCAGCATCTTCGAAACAGGAACAACGCAAGACATCTTCCACACCACAGGGACCATCTGGAGACTCAGGCCCCATTTACATGACACCGTTTCAAAATGAAAACAAGTACATTTTGATGCACTTCAGCCTCCCGTTTACATGAGAACATAGTGAAAACAATATATTTTGGAAACGGGCTCCAGAGTGGAGCATTTCTGAAATGCTACAGCCTCCGTCTCCGTGCAAACAGATGAAAATTATCTTGGAAATGGGGGCACTCGCACATGCGCACTATAGTTGCAGCTCCTATATCCACACCGCCAGCTGGTGGCCTGGCAATAGGAACAGCAGCATTATCAAATGGGGCCTCAGGCTCATGTTGAAGACATGGCGCAGTACTCCACAAAGCTGGGTTTTAAGCACCCTGGGGGAGACCCCATCAGGGCCTAGTCAGCAGTGAGACTATGGCCCTGTTTACACGACAACGTTTCCAGTGGAAACTGCGTCATTTTAATACATTTTATCCTCCATTTTTCACGAGAACGGAGTGAAAAATTATACTTTTTTGAAACAGCCTCCAGATTGGAGCATTTCTGAAATGCTCCGGCCTCTGTTTACCTGTAAACAGATAAAAACGATGCTTTTTGGAAACAGGGGCACTCGCACATGTGCACTATGATTGTGACAGCCACAGTTTTCCGTGCATGCGCTAATAGATGAACAACAATCACAGTGGCGGATTCACAAGTGCTTCTTTGGCTGCTCAGTCTTTTGAACTTAACTTAAACTTGAACTTAAAAATCTGCTTACTTCGAGTGCCAGTCAATATTTTCCTGTGTTTTTCCAGTTTTATAATTTAGTGTTGTGTTCACCAGCAATCCAACCTTGTCATCAGTCCACACAAAGCTTCTCACATTGACCATTTTTTAAATAGTGATCAGATCTTTGTTGCACTCCCCACTGAGTCCGTCCATGCACGCACGTGTTGTGTAAACAAGCTTTGCAAAAAAATCACCGCCATCTTGTGGCCTGGCAATGGGAACTACATTGTTTTCACTGTTTCTAGCGTTTCCGTGTAAACAGAGAACGCTATCTGAAACGTCTCTGTGTAAACGGGAGGCCGAAACGGCACCGTTTCCTAACTGTAGGGGTGACGGGTGGGGGAGGGATGGAGGTGTTAGGTGGCCGCAATAATAAAATGGGAGAATTCCTGCAGTAAATAATATGGCCTGTTGTGTTTGCACTACTTACTTACTTTGTATATAGGCTCTGAATGATTTGCAAATCATTGTATTCTGTTTCAATTTACATTTTACTCAGCCTCTCAACTCTTTTGGAAACTCTGCAACTTTTTTTGGTTGTATATAACAGACTAGAATACAGCCCTCCCTAATGTCAGGGGGACTGGATGTTCTATGGCTTTAAACATGCTCACACTGCAGATTAATATGATTAAGACGAATCGTTTTACAGCTTGGTTTGACCAGGAAAAGTTCCATCATTTTAAGGCATCATAAGTTTTGTGATTACTCAAGTGTGTGCTATTGCTTTGTTGTTGCAGGTATAGAAGAGGTAACCCCTAGGATTTATTTTTAATCCTGTATTTTTTTTTCAACCTGGGGATCCAGAGTCCACTCTGAACTTTGTATAAAAAAGGTTAGAATTCCTAAAGAAAATAATGCAATACTTCTCTTAAACCCCTTGAATTAAAGCTGTAAGTCTGCACATCAAGCACAACTTGACTGTACTTAAAATCCACTGTGATGGTACACAGAGGCAAAATTACAAATATTGCGTTACTGTGCAAGTATTTGTTGACCTGATTGTAGTGCAGTGCAGTCTATTGTATTCTATTCTATTCTATTAAGATCTTGTATCCAACACTGAACATGTTTGGTACTGGGAGCGCAGAATGGAATTGCAGATGCAGTTAGATACTTTTAATGGGTGTCATGAAGCAGACAGGATAAACCATGTAATAGGACTCAGCCAACCTACAACCTACTACTATAAATTGAAGAGATATACTGTATTAACTTTTACCTCCTGAGTGAGGGAGTTGATCCTCTGTTGCAGGTTGGTGGTCTGCAACTGGATTACACTGGTATCTTTGACAATGGGCTCACAGGAACAACACATTACTCTCTCCTCTCCAAATTCAGTAATCATAGGAAACTGTGGGGCAGAGCACAAACAATGCATTCCCAATGTGGGAATGTTAGTATTTTGCGTGTGTGTGTGTGTGTGTGTGTGTGTGTGCGTGTGTGTGTGTGTGCGTGCCGCTCCCTACCTTGACTTCGTAGTGTTTGAGTTTCCTCTTAATGCTGCTGTTCTCCCTCTCCAGACTGGCTAATCGGATCTTGATGTCATGGTAAGCAGCAGCCAGGGCCAACCCTGATGCTGGGTACATGTCATCTGGCAGCCGACTGGATGACCAGCTGATACCATGCACACCCACATCGTCTCTGAGCCCCTCTCCTCCACCTAGCAGCTCCAGTTCTCCTCTGCCAAACAGCTCCATCATCAGTTAGCTACATGGGGAAGAGACAGAAGGGGGGAGAGTTAAGCAGCCACTTATATCTGAGAAAAGCAGTGCAACAAACTGGACTGGATGGACAAACAGAAAACTAGTAGCCATGTCAGCTCAGCATGACCCTTCACATTTTACACAGCAGGAACACCAGCAGCAATAAATCTGCCAAACCCCAAATCCTGGCAGAGGAGAAAGCCAGAGAATAAGTGTTTGTCCAGCCAGGAGCCTACCGAGCCTGCCTGCCAAAGGTTTGGGTGTTTCCCATCTGCTAACACACAGTACTTCCTCACTCTGCAGCCCCCTGCTTCTCACTGGTGGTTTCTGTGGTTACATAGGAAAACTGAGCCTTTAAAATAAAAGAGCAGATCTCATTTCCAAACTACACCTGCAAGAGACAGGATAAAGGTTTGCAGCAGCCGACATACTGATTTTTCTTGGGCAGTGAATTCAATTATATTTTAGCATTTTTTTTTATTTAATTTTTTCTTCAGTGGACAGTTCCCCCACTCCCCAGTCACTGTTATTCATTCTCCAATAAGTCTGTCATCCCAAGGTTGGACAGACTACAGTTTCACTGACTTGGACTACAGCTGGCAAGGATAGTTCTGCTCCAGCAATCAGAACCTGTAATCAGAACCTGCAGCACGTGCCACTACACATGCTCTACCTACTGGCTGTAGTTCAGTAGGTAGAGCAAGTCGCCTACTGATCGGAAGGTCAGCGGTTCGATTCCTGACTACTCCAGGCTACATGCCAATGTATCCTTGGGCAAGATACTTAACCCCAAGTTGCTCTCCGACGCAACCGTCGGAGTATGAATGTATATGAATGTTAGATAATTAAAAGCACTTAGCTTAGTAAACATGGAAGTGCTTGTATGCATGGGTCAATGTAAAATGTGTTGTATAAGCACTTTGAGTGCTCATACTGAGTGGAAAAGCGCTATCTAAGAACTAGTCCAGTCCGGTGGCCCAGTGTCTTATGTTTTCTTGATATTGTTTTTGTTTCTCGAGTTATGTTTTGTTGTCTTTTGTATTTGCCCTCAGCGATTTCTGGTTCCTTGTGTCTCCTGGTGTTGTGACTAGTCTGCGTCTCTGTCCTGAGTCTGTGTGCCTGTTCCCCGTGTTGAGTCTGCATGTTCCTTGGTTAGTCACTTCCTGTTTATTTTGACAGTCTGGTTTTCCCTGTGCGTTGTTTAGTTTTGCTTCCCCTGTGTTATTAGTTTCATTTGCCTCACCTGCTGTGCCCTGCTGTTTCCTCTTACCCTGATTACCCATTGTGTATTCAAGCCCTCAGTTTCCATGTGTTCTTTGTCGTGTCGTTGATGTTATTGTGCCAGCGTGTCCCAGTGTTCCCTGTGTCTTCCCTTCGTCTCCCTTCTAAAGGGAGACAAACCTTTTAAGTTATGCCGTTCTCTGGAGTCTTGCGTTTTGGTCCTTCCTCACCCGTTTCATTGCCGGCCGTGACACAAATTCAATGAAGCTGCAATTCAGTTCAATTCAATTTTATTTATATAGTGCTGAATCACAACAGTCATCTCAAGGCACTTAATAGTGTAAGGTAAAGACCAAAGAGAATAGAAGAAGAGCTAACATCAGTACCTGCAGTTTGATACATAGAAGTAAGGTCTAAGACTAAGTGATGGGAACTAAGTGGCAAGTCAGCTCCCTCACTTGTCTCTGTGCTATTTGGCATATTTTAAATGGGCTTCTTTGTGGCAGGAATAAGAAATGCTAAAATCATAATAAATATAAACCACTGAGAATACTGTCACTTTCTGTGATTGGCATTATTATGGTAAGAACTAACTCCTCCAAGATTGTTTGTAGATGCATCTATCGCATCAATTTGAAAATTACGTGACGTTGTTATTGAGTTATTGCATTCCCAAGATCTACTTGGTTATGTTTAGGTACACGATTTAGCCAATAAAATCAGCTTGTTCAGACAATAAATATATTTGGTTTGGTTTGCCACTTTTTTTCAAAGCTGTTTTCTTTGTTGCCATGGTGACATGTAAAGAGCCCTTGTGCTCAGACATGAAACATTTTTTACTCCTGACATTCATCAGTTTCAAAGACTGTAACCAAAACAATTCATTTTTATGTACACAAATAAATACACTGTTTTGTTGTGACTATTTCACCTTCTGCCTGGACTGGGCAGATGAACATGTATATATTTTTTCATGTGAACATATTGGTGAAGTTAACAAGAGTAATAGCAGAGAAAACTGTTTTTGTTACACTGTAGGTGCTGCTGCCAAAGGCCAAACTCAACATCTGAGACTAGTGACTTAGTCAAGGACAAGTTTATAGCATAGTAATGTAAAACACACACCCCCCCCTTCACAAATAAGTGCACACATGCACTAAACTCCCATGTTCAACGTATGTGTGTGCATGTGTAATGACAGCTGTAGCAGCAGAGAGGGAGATGGCTCAAAACATCTCTCTGCAGATAACTCCCACTCTCTCAGCCCACAAACCCTGCCTCTCACCCACACATTCAGCCCACACACACACTGCCACACTGCCTTTGATTTCCTCTTCCTCACTCTGCTTCTCAATTTTCAAATCAATTCACTCTATTATTAGCTGCTTCTGTTTTCACACAAGCATATTCAGTGTCAGCCAAGGGCAGATCAAAGCAGGCCCATATGTTTTCATCATATGGTTATTTAATTTATTCATGTACTAAGAACTACTACAGTCATACACAGAGCCCACTGGACTGTACATCCATGTTACACAGAGTGGCTTCATCACTGTTTTATTTGGATTTTGTAGTATCTGAGATAATAAAGTAGACAAATGAAATATGTAATTAAAGAAAAACAGTAATTTTATAAAAGACAAATATCATCTGAACACTAGGGTTTGTTAAAATTGAAAAAACAGTTCTGTGAACACAGAAAGATCCACAATAGGCAAAGAATTAAGCACTTAAACCAAGGTTTTTGTTCAGTTTCCAGCATAAAAGTAATTCCGAACACTGTCACTCCCTGTTTGTCTATTAGCACAATTACCAAAAAGGATCAAACTGGATGAAAAGAATCCATTATAAATCCATCCATTTTAAAGCTTGTCTTAGGAGGTATGTTAAAATTTTCAGACCAGCCACCATTAGTTCAACAAGCAGCAACTGCAATATATTTATGTGTGTGCAGAGACAACAAAAACACTCACTGTAAAAGGCTCACATCCAACTGGCCAACCCCAGTGCTGCCTTCGGAAGTTATTTAATAATTAGTTCCCCTAAATTAAAGTGTAACTTCAGTCTATGCTGTTTCCCTGAGGGTGACTGCGGCTCAGAAGGTAGAGCAGGTCATCCACTAATTGAAAGACGGATGGTTCAGTCCCTGGCTGCTCCAGTCTGTGTGCCAAAGTACCCTGGGGCAATATACTGAACCCCAATTTGCTCCTGGTGTGTTCATTGGAGTATGATTGTGTGAATAGAACAAGTAGAACTTTTGAGGAAATGTAGTTAAGATATGTAAAATTATGTTGACCAAGTGCCATTACCTTGGGCAATTGCCCAGGTGCCCAACTGGACAGGCAAAAACAAGCAAAAAAGTAATGTTTTTCACCCGGAACCCTTTTCTGAGTCCCTTAATTCCAATTTCATGCTTTCTACAGAGCTAATCTTCCCTAAACCCACACACACCTGTCCTGAAATAATAGGAATATGGCATTAAGTGGTCTCTGAGAGAGATCCTGGGATCATGGGAGGACTTTGAAATCTGAATTTTTTATTTTCGCCGGTAAGAATATTAATTTTTAAGGGGTTAATAACTTGAGAAAGAGAGAAGATGCAACATTCAGGATGCAGATTCTGAAAGTCTGGGCAAAAATTACCCAGGACACCAATTTTCAGGCTAAGCATATTATTCGTGTGGGAGATATTACCTGTTGAAATGTTAGAAAATTGAAAATCATGATTCACAAGGTCAAACATAGGGCACGGCACCCAGTGTTTGGAGGGCCATATCTCAGAAACCCTTTGGAGCTGAGGCCTATAATTTTGCATGTGTTCATTATGCACATAGAGGTACTTTCAAAATAATTTTTACTTAAATCTGAGTCGATGACCTGGGAAGGATTTTGGCTTTTTGGTCAACCTCATATGGAATGACCCGGGAGCTGCTGCTCAAGGGCAGGAGCCACATAGCTGCACTCCAAGCATTCAGTAATTGCTACCTTGACTGAATGGTAAACGTAGCAATGGGTACATTTACCATACAGGTAGTTAACTATGTTGATAACTATTTTTTTTTTTTTTTATAATTTCTCAAAGAAGAAAGAGTGCAGAAAATTGAAGGTATCCATGCAGAGTGAAGCAAGTCACTGTATACCGCTGATTTAATCTTATTTGTGATGAAGAAATAAAGAAACACGACAAGATAACATGTCATATTTGCACTACTTTTAACTTATTATATAACTGTGGCCAGATAAATCTGTTGTTAAAATACTCTATCCTCACAGCCGTATAAAAGTGCTTTAGGACAGCCACATTGCCGAGTAGTTGGGAGTGCAACCATGTGGCACCTGCCCTGAGCAGCAGCCCCCTGGTTCAAATTCCAAAAAGAGATCATTTGCCGAGTGTCTTTCTCTCTACTGTTCCTGTACAGAAGGCCTAAAAATAAAACTTAAAGAAAATTAGCTAAATGTTGTGCTGCAATAGTAACAGTCTCTGGGCACACGACTGACAATTTTGCAAAGATTATCCACCAGGTGCTCATTTCATTTATTGTTCCATTTACTTATTTAATTCATCTCAGAAACAAAAATTCAATACTCAAAAACAACAAAATCCAGGAACCACTGGTGAGTCTTCCATATGTGTCTCACATGCTTGACGGTGCAGTTCAATGAGCCAGGCTTTCTGCTAATTTTTGAAAGCATTGTGGAGCAGCAGATCGTCTTTCTTCTTTAGACATTTGCTGCTTCTTCACTCATTTTTAGTCCAGTCCTTTAACCTGATAAGGAATGTTTTTGTGTTTTTTTTAAGCCACCTAACATTAGTCTATGAATAATTGAAGTATCGTGTTGTATCTGCACATAACATTTAGCTAAAAAAAAATATATTGTATAGTACAATGATGTGAAAAATGGAAATTGTATCCCAAATGAAGGGGTTAAAATATTACACTTAGTACTGATGAACTGGTGTAAAAACATTATTTTCTTATTCTTTTTGAATTGGCAGGTCTTAGGTTTGTACACGGTGTTGGCAGTGACGTGCGGTGAGGGTCGTGACTGGTGAGGCACTGACGTCATCACATCAGATTTACAAACATATAGCTTATTCACCATTTGATTGGCAACAGTTGTTTTGTTTAACATTAACATAGTCTGAAGCAAACCTTTTAGCTCCGGTGTTGGTCTTCCTTTAATTATTATCTTCTGCTTCGATTGAAAGTCCAGTTTAGAAAATTCTTTCAGTTGAGTTATGTAATCTTCCATGTTGAACATAAGGCCAAGCAACAGGAAAAACTAACTGGCCTTGCTAACTGTTTATGGTAGCTTGCCGCCGAGGAGTCGTAGAGTCCCTGGGATCACCAGCGCCCCCTACCATGAGGCACGAGAACTGCGTGCCTCACCTAGAGTCTCTTCGCAGCAGTTTCATGATCGCTCAACACAAGAATGCATTACACACACATACAGTTGTTAATGAAAAAAACAAAAAATAAACTGTGCATTATATACACCAGCTAAAATATGGAAATTTAGTTCATATAGTAAAAGTGCAGTGAGACCGGAAAGTAATCCGGTCTCACTGCATAGCATGCCAGCACAGTTAGTAGTCATTGGCAATGACTATACTGAGCCGCACCACGGATTGCGCAATCCGTGGTGCGGCTCGCCGGGCTGGTGCCTCACCGTTCGTCTCTTAGTATTTGACCGGCAAATGCGAAAATTCAGCGATTTTGAAAAAACTAATCTAAAAATGGTGTAGTTAAATGGAAAAGAACTTTAAAATACAAATCACTGAATGAATATAACCATTTAATTTATTTTTTAATTTTATATTTCCACGATGACAGGTGAGGCCGTGCCTCACCTGCCTCCCCTGACTGCACGTCACTGGGTGTTGGTCATGTTCTACATTTTTCTCCCACACACAGACACACATAGAAACTTCAAACTTGTTTTCCAAACCCAGTTTCTCTCCCTCTGGCTTCTGAAGCAAACAATGTACAGTGGAGTTCTCTGCTGCTCCTCAAACATGTTGGAATTCATCCAACTACTGTTGTACGTGGAGAATGAGCAGACTGCCCACCTCAAGCTACTTTTAGGTTTTTACATGGAAAGTGCAGTGAGGAGAAGTGACAGGTAAAAGCCAAGTAAATTTCAGCCAGCTTCTTTTAAATACAGGAGCATTGCAGTTGCCGAATTTGAGTGATAAACAGTCCACAGTCACCAGCTCTCAAACCAATAGAACCCACCAGTAGATGTGGTAGAAGCGGAGATTCACATCATAAATGTGCAAGTGCTGTCATGTCAATATGAACCAAATTCTCTTTATGACAACGCCCTGAAATGTTACCAGGGCTCTGTTGAATCCGTGTCACAAATAATTAAGGCAGTTCTGAAAGAAAATGTGGTCCAACCCAATACTAGAAGGTGTACCTAATAAAGTGTCCAGTAAGTGTATGTAACCTGTAGGGCTAATTTTTAGACTTCGAGGTAACTATGGGTACCTTTTGAGGGCCAAAAGATAGTGGTGAGTTTATGCTCTGTTAAGTTTAATCAGTCATGATCTTTTAACTTCAATATTCACTTCCTCCAAACCATCAACATGTCTATTAGATCCCATTCCTACAAGTCTGCTCAAACAAGTTCTGCCATTTGCTTCCTTAATACCCCCATTCATCAAACTTTAGACTTGGCAAAATGCAGTCAGACAAGTACCGTTCTCCTGGAAACCACAAACACAGACTCATCTATGGGATTGCCACACAGGGAGGTGTGTCACTCCAGAGAACAAGTCTCCACTGCTCTAGAGTCCAGTGGTGTCTTGCTTTACACCAATGCATCTGATGCTTTGCATTATGCTTGGTTATGTAAGGCTTGGATGCGGCTGCTCAGTAATGGAAACTCAATTTATATAGCACCAAATCACAACAAACAGTCACCTCAAGGCACTTTGTATTGTGGGTAAAGACCCTAAAATAATACAGAGAAAATCCAACAGTCAAAACGACCCCCTATTGAGCAGCACCTGGTGACAGTGGGAAGGAAAAACTCCCTTTTAAAAGGAAGAAACCTCCAGCAGAACCAGGCTCAGGGAGGGGGGGTCATCTGCCGAGACTGGTTGGGCTGAGGGGAGAGAGACATGGATTAATAATAACTTAATTAATTAATAATGATTAAATGCAGAGTGGGGTACAGAGTGAAAAGAGTTGAATGAAAAGAAACCCCCCAGCAGCCTAGGCCTATTGCAGCATAACTAAAGGGTGGTTCAGGGTCACCTGATCCAGCCCTAACTATAAGCTTGATCATAAAGGAAAGTTTTAAGCCTAATCTTAAAAATAGAGAGGATGTCTGACTCCCAAATCTAAACTGGGAGCTGGTTCCACAGAAGAGGAGCCTGAAAGCTGAAGGCTCTGCCTCCCATTCTACTCTTAATATCCTAGGAACCACAAGTAAGCCAGCAATATGTTATTGTACATCTGTTGTCTTTCAGTAATGCATGCACCACAATGGTCAGTGAGTTTTATTATACAGTTACTTTTATTTATTTTAGCTCAAACAGTAAGCTTAAATAATCTCAGTGAATCATTGTTTTTGGAAAAGAGCGGCCACAGTACTAAACTATGAAAAATGTGTTTAACTGTATAGATATAAATAGGCCATCAACTTGTTTTAAAAGCATGGCAATTTCATATGTAGGGTCATACATGTATCAACTGAGAACATATCTAGTTCTGTTGTGGGGGGGGGGGGGGGGGGGCTGACAGGATGAAACTGTGGTTCTGAAAAGCCCCCCACTACACTCTCAGAGGAAATTAGCTCAGGTAAAAGTGTTCCAAATCCCGACAACACATGAAGGCCATACGTGAATTGCAATTGCTAAAGCCACGCATCTCCATAGCTTCTTTGTAAATAATCACACATACACAAACACTCCAGATGTACCAACTGCATGTCATTTTTTCTCTATTCGCCTGCAGTGTCCACACGGATACTGCGGTCTATGTATGGCGCATAGACTGGAAAGAGGTACCATCGCTGTTATCGAAGAAAAGAAAATGAAAAAGCAAACAAACTGCTCTTTCAAATTATTTCTGTGATGTAACGACACATTAATGTGGTGTCTTTTTAAATGATTGCTACAACCGATGCTTTTCCCCGACAGCATCCACCGTTGCGCAACTAAAACGCGGCAGCCTGTTTCGTTACGAAATGCAAATATGTTTTGATCGGTAGAAAGAAATCACGTCAGAAAGAGCAGATTGCAGCAAGTTGAAGAGAAAAGAAGGGAAAAGTTGCATTTTAAAAGTGGCTTTTACTCACGTTTTTGAAGAAACGTCATGGAGATGATGGTATTGTTAATGCTGAGGAGGATCGACATGACTGGAGTCTCACATCAGCAGTGGTGCCGTGTGTGTGTGTGTGTGTGTGAGAGAGAGTGGTTTCCCCCCCTCCTCTTAACAAGAAGGGGAGGGTGAGAAAAAAAGATGAATACTTTGAACAGAGAAAACCCGGATCACATAGCTTTAACGTCCTATTTACTGAATTGTCTTACAAGGAGTCATTTATAAAGAATCACTACATTTAGCCCTGCCATAGACTGGCGACCTGTCCAGGGTGTACCCTGCACCCTATAGCAGCTGGCTCCAGCTCCACCACTGCTTGTGAACTGGATAAACACAAGGAGAAGTCTGGATGTCATAGACTTACTCTGTCAAAAAAATAAACAAAAGAAGCCTTTGAACCTGCATCAGTCTATGTGATCTGATATTCACCACTGACAACAACACATTATGCTAAAGCTAAACTTGCCAAGTGTAGGTGCAGAAACTATCTGAACCAGTGACGTGCGGTGAGGGTCGTGACTGGTGAGGCACTGACGTCATCACATCAGATTTACAAACATATAGCTTATTCACCATTTGATTGGCAACAGTTGTTTTGTTTAACATTAACATAGTCTGAAGCAAACCTTTTAGCTCCGGTGTTGGTCTTCCTTTAATTATTATCTTCTGCTTCGATTGAAAGTCCAGTTTAGAAAATTCTTTCAGTTGAGTTATGTAATCTTTCATGTTGAACATAAGGCCAAGCAACAGGAAAAACTAACTGGCCTTGCTAAACTGTTTATGGTAGCTTGCCACCGAGGAGTCGTAGAGTCCCTGGGATCACCAGCGCCCCCTACCATGAGGCACGAGAACTGCGTGCCTCACCTAGTGTCTCTTCGCAGCAGTTTCATGATCGCTCAACACAAGAATGCATTACACACACATACAGTTGTTAATGAAAAAAACAAAAAAAAAAACTGTGCATTATATACACCAGCTAAATATAGAAATTTAGTTCATATAGTAAAAGTGTTAGAACATTTTAATAGCCACATGCAAAGGGAAAGTAATCCGGTCTCACTGCATAGCATGCCAGCACAGTTAGTAGTCATTGGCAATGACTATACTGAGCCGCACCACGGATTGCGCAATCCGTGGTGCGGCTCGCCGGGCTGGTGCCTCACCGTTCGTCTCTTAGTATTTGACCGGCAAATGCGAAAATTCAGCGATTTTGAAAAAACTAATCTAAAAATGGTGTAGTTAAATGGAAAAGAACTTTAAAATACAAATCACTGAATGAATATAACCATTTAATTTATTTTTTAATTTTATATTTCCACGATGACAGGTGAGGCCGTGCCTCACCTGCCTCCCCTGACTGCACGTCACTGATCTGAACCCATTCTAAAAACAAGTCAGTTCCTTTGGAAACAATAACATCAAACAAGCTGCTGGCTAGACCTACACAATGCACAGTGGTGTGGTGGTTAGCACTGCTGCTTTGCAGCTAGAATAACATCTAGAAGGTGTGGGTTCAAATCCACTTTGGCCTGGGCCTTCCTGTGTGGAGTTTGCATGTTTTCCCTGTGTCTGTGTGGGGTGGTTCCTACAGTCTGAAGACTTGCAGTTACTGGGGTTAAGTTAATTGGTGATTCTAAATTGCCCATAGGTGTGAATGGTTGTGTGTTGCTCTGTGTTAGGCTGGTGCCCTGTGACAGCAGGGATAGGCTTCTACAACCCTGAACAGGATAAGTGGAAAAGAATAAATGGAAATTTTTGTTTTTTTTTATTTATCTTATTTATGTGCCATTTTTTTCATCGTAGCACATTGTGTTGCATTTTGCAATTTCTTTCTGTCACCAGTCTGGGACTGTCACCATGAGTGGGTGGGATAGGGTGGTAGTAACAGAACAGTCCAAGTTGTTGCCAACTGTTAAAAGTATCCCAATGACAGATGCCAGCTGACCCCAAACACCTCAAAAGTGTGATGGCAGAGAAGCTAGTTGTGGCTGTTTTATTTTGCGAAAAAAGCGGAGGTTTGAGGTAAAATATTTACCTCTGAACTATAATCAGCAGAGGTATATGTTAAAATAGCCTAATTTAAAAATGAAGCCATTCCCACTGGACTGCAGTGAAGCAATGGGGTTGATTAGGTTGTCTCTGTTTTTGCAGTGATGGAGTTGTCTGATTGTCAGCTTAGCTGCTATCTGTGTCAGCTTCTCAAACATGAGTCACGTTGAGTCCACTGGCCTACATTTAGCTCAGCTCCCTAAACAGCACTCTTGACTGAAAAAAAGTGATTCCAGCACACAGACATGGAGAGCAGAGAGATTAGATGAGAGATGATCATGGTGGCTCTTGATAAATTATAGTGACAGCAATGCTGTGTCCTCCAATATGCATGGCAAGTCAGTATTCTAATAGACCTGCTATGCTTGTTGGAGGATGTAGCAGGTCTATCTTCAGATCCCCAGCAGACTTTAACTGGTGTCCCACTGTCCACTATAGATACTGTCATAGAGATCAAAATAAGAGAATTATATATATATATATATATATATATATATATATATATATATATATATATATATATATATATATATATATATATATATATATATATAATTTTTTTTTTTTTTTTTTTTTCTCATATTGGTGAACTTGATTAAAAAATATAAAGGAATTAGCCATGGGTGTAACACTGTTTTATTATGATTTTATTCCAAATAACAAAATAACATTAAACAAAAACATCTTTATTATTAAACATCTCTGTAAATAATCATCAAAATTAGAACAGTAACCACTCTACATTCTTGATAGTAAAAAGTTTTCCAAAAGCACAAAGAAGTCTAGACGTATTTTACTGACCTGACTTTCTGACCCTGACTTTAGAACAACTGCATTGCAGGGTGTTACCATTTTGTCATATTGCTCTGGTTTGATGCTCTATTCTTCTCCAGTTTCTTCCATGGTTTGTTAACTGCAGGCTTCTTAGCCACAACTTTGTCCCCAGTTATCTTCCAATCCAATCCAATCCAATTTATATAGCCCCAGATCACAACAAAGTTGCCTCAAGGTGCGTTATATTGTGGGTAAAGGCCCTACAATAATACAGAGAAAACCCAACAGTCAAAACGACCCCCTATGAGCAGCACTTGGCGACAGTGGGAAGGAAAAACTCCTTTTTAACAGGAAGAAACCTCCAGCAGAACCAGGCTCAGGGAGGGGGGGTCATCTGCTGTGACCAGTTGGGCTGAGGGGAGAGAAAGACATGCTGTGGAAGAGAGCCAGAGATTAATATCAATTAATGATTAAATGCAGAGTGGAGTATAAACAAAGTAAATAAGGTGGATGAAAAGGAACATTGCATTATGGGAACCACCCAGCAGACTTGGCCTATAGCAGCATAACTAAGGGGTGGTTCAGGGTCACCTGATCCAGCCCTAACTATAAGCTTGATCATAAAGGAAAGTTTTAAGCCTAATCTTAAAAATAGAGAGGGTGTCTGTCTCCTGAATCCAAGCTGGAAGCTGGTTCCACAGAAGAGGGGCCTGAAAGCTGAAGGCTCTGCCTCCCATTCTACTCTTAAGTATCCTAGGAACCACAAGTAAGCCAGCAGTCTGAGAGCGAAGTGCTCTATTGGGGTGATATGGTACTATGAGGTCTTTGAGATAAGATGGGGCCTGATTATTCAAGACCTTGTATGTGAGGAGAAGGATTTTAAATTCTATTGTAGATTTAACAGGGAGCCAATGAAGAGAAGCCAATATGGGAGAAATCTGCTCTCTCTTTCTAGTCCCTGTCAGTACTCTAGCTGCAGCATTTTGGATCAGCTGAAGGCTTTTCAGGGAGCTTTTAGGACAGCCTGATAATAATGAATTACAATAGTGCAGCCTAGAAGTAATAAATGCATGAATTACAGGGGTTGGACAATGAAACTGAAACACCTGGTTTTAGACCACAACATCCCTTTCAGACAGCTTCCTCTTGCGTCCACAGTTAATCCTGTTGGATGTGGTTCATCCTTCTTGGTGGTATGCTGACATTACCCTGGATACCGTGGCCCTTGATACATCACAGAGACTTGCTGTCTTGGTCACAGATGCACCAGCAAGACGTGCACCAAAATCTGTCCTCTTTTGAACTCTGGTATGTCACCCATAATGTTTTGTGCATTGCAATATTTTGAGCAAAACTGTGCTCTTACCCTGCTAATTGGACCTTCCCACTCTGCTCTTACTGGTGCAATGTGCAATTAATGAATATTGGCCACCAGGCTGGTCCAATTTAGCCATGAAACCTCCCACACTAAAATGACAGGTGTTTCAGTTTCATTGTCCAACCCATGTAGCTTTTCAGCATCACTCTGAGAAAGGATGTTTCTAATTTTAGAAATATTGCGCAAATGCAAAAAAGTGGTCCTACGTATTTGTTTAATATGTGCATTGAAGGACATATCCTGGTCAAAAATGACTCCAAGATTTCTCACAGTGTTACTGGAGGCCAAAGTAATGCCATCCAGAGTAAGTATCTGGTTTGACACCATGTTTCTAAGATTTGTGGGGCCAAGTACAAGAATTTCAGTTTTATCTGAATTTAGAAGCAGGAAATTAGAGGTCATCCAGGCCTTAATGTCTATAAGACATTCTTGCAGTTTAACTAATTGATGTGCATCATCTGGCTTCATTGATAGATAAAGCTGAGTATCATCTGAATAACAATGAAAATTAATGCAATGCTTTCTAATATGTTGTCAGTGTGTATGCCCTACAGGTTGGATCTCAGAAGAGAAACATGAATTCTGGAATAAGATGGTGCCCACTGTGGCAGATGTCTGTGTACACGTCTCATGTAACCAGCGTTTTGTTCATATTATTTTAGTACTATTCGTATTTTTAAATGTAGAGAACACGGCCACACTAATAACGTACAGCAGAGAGAAACTGCTGGAAATTGGTAAAACCATTAGTAAAGTTTCAGATTTTAGTTCATCTGGCAGTCTGTCTGACTTGGACTACTTACTGCAATCGGATACGCTCAAACGACGTGCGGTAGCACTGGCATCCAGTGTACATCGCCGACAAGGGAGAGCATGACAGAAGCAGAAGACAGGAAAGAGAGGTGGGTTACATGTCAGGATAAAGGCTAGAGCTAGCAGGCCAGTGCTACCTAGCCTACTATTGGTGAACGTATGCTCACTTGAAAACAAGCTGGATGAGCTCAGGACCATGATCACAACACAATGAGAAATTAGAGAATGCTGTGCATTTATTTTCTTGGAGACCCTTTTATTTATCAAGGGAATTTACTTCTGTGTTTCTACTTGCTGTTTACATTCCGCCACACATAAATTTGAAGTCCGTGCTTGGGCTGCTGCATGAAGTCATCAGTAAACAAGAAAACACAAACCTAGATGCTGTATTTATAGTTGCTGGTGACTTCAATCTCTGCAGTTTAAAATCCATCCTTCCAAAACACAGTACCACCAACATGTACATTGGATCATGTGTACACCAATATGAAGGATGCTTGCAAAGCTGCCCTCTGCCCCCACTTTGGACAGTCTGACCACATCTCCTTGTTCCTCTATCCAGCATACAGACAAGTCCTCAAGCAAGCATCCCAATGAGTAAACATGTTTAAATATAAAACAAGCACACAGACATGGTGTTACAGGACTGCTTTAATAGTACTGACTAGGATGTTTTTGAAGCTGCTGCTGTGTGTGAGGACTGCTCTGTTGATCTAGAGCAGTGGTTCTCAAATCCAGGCCTCATGGCCCGGTGTCCTGCAGGACACCGGGCACAGGACACATCCCAACCAAAAGTCGTGGATAAACCATGAAATTCAATCCCTGCTACAAGCCAGGTCATCTGCATTTGTCTTTGGTGATGCTGATGGATACAAAGAGACTAGGTATGGCCTGCTCACTGCTATCAAGGAAGATAAGAGGCAATACAGATGAAGGCTGGAGTGCTTTAAAAACACTGCTGACACTTGATGCTTTTGGCAACCTATTACAGATTATCAGAACAAGAGGACAAGGGAAATCAACTTCCACAATTCACTACCAGATGCACTGAATGATTTCTATGCTCACTTTGAAGCCCTCAACACTGAGACACACAGAGGTGTTTTAACTGAGAGGGGCACACAAAACGCACCATTCACAGTCTCATTGGCAAAAGTCTGCAGGACTCAAGAAAAATAAAGCCACGCAAGGCAGCTGTCCTGGACAACATCCCCGGACAAAAGCTCTCAGCATGCTTAGCTGAGTTAGCTGATGTCTTTGCAGACATTTTCAACATGTCCCTTACACAAGCCACTGTACCCACCTGCTTTAAAGCAACTACTACCAAATTGTCCTGTAATGGCTGGCATTCCACCAGGTGGCGCATTAGGCACACTTGTATGACAGCGTGTTGGGGGTCATCAAGTGGCACAAGCTAAATTGGAGTATGCTTGCCAACATTACCACAGATTAATCGCCAAATTTGACTGGAAAGAAATGTCAAAAGAATCCAGGAGAGGGTGAAAGAGGACAACCCTGAGCAGGAGCTAATTTTCATACACTGCATAATCCACCAAGAAGCACTGTGTAAATTCGTATTGCAGCTTGACCATGTAGTGAAGCCAGTTGAAAAACTAATTAACTTTATTCGAGTGAGGGGACTTCAACATCGTTATTTTATCAAGTTTCTTGAAGAAACTGACACTGATCACCAGGACTTGCTTTGCTACTCTAATGTCCGCTGGGGAAAGTATGTCTACAAGTGCGGGAGTTCAAACAGGAGATTATCTCATTTATGAAGCTACTTGAGAAAGGTGGCAATTTTCCTGAGCTGAGTGACACAGATTGGTTTTGTTATTTAGCTTTTGCTGTGGACATACTGACACACCTGAATGAGCTGAACATGAAGCTATAAGGGAAAGACAAGTTTGTGTATCAAATGTACACAAATGTCAGAGCCTTCAAATCCAAGCTAGATTTTATTCCATCCATCCATTCTTTTCCGCTTATCCTGTATAGGGTCGCGGGGGGCTGGAGCCTATCCCAGCTGTCAGATGTGAGTGGGGCTGAGGTACCTGGGGATGGATCTCACTACACTGTAGGCTTACTGGTGTAAGCTACAATCTCTGTTCAGTGATGGTTGTTCACAGTGGACATTGATGGCTTCTATTACTCCTCTTTCAAATTATCCCACCTTCCTGGTCCAAAATGTGAACACTGGCATCCTCACAGTGTCCTTCATTCTTTAGGTGCAGAAGTACAGCTGAGTCTTGTCGTGCTGAGGTGGCCCTTCTATGTTATGTCATGCCTTTGTGGAGTGGCTGTTTAGTTTCTCCAATGTAGAGGCTTGAGGACTCTGTGCTCCACTGCACAGCATACACTATGTTGCTTAGCTTGTGTTTGAAAGTTTTGTCCTTGGGACCAGCTTTTGTCTTAGAGTGTGCCTGAGATGTCATCCTTGGAGAAAATTCTCCTGAATTTCTGTGACAAACCTGCTACATAAGCAATAATGTTAGCTGGTGTCTGACTTTCTTTCCTGTGCCTCTTCAGTGATTTGATGAAGGCCCAGTTGGGATAACCACGTCTTTTGAGGATGCCACTGTTCATATTTTGGACCGAGAACAAAGATGGTTTGAAAGAGGAGTGAAAAAGGCCATTTATGTCCACTGTGAAATCATTGAACAGAGGTGGTGGCTTACTGTATGACAGCTGTCCTACAATACAGCCCAGAGATTCCTTTCCAGGTTCCTCAAACCCAACTCACATCTTGCTTCAGGTGACCTATTGAGGTCACCTGATGTAACAAGGTCTCAAAGGTCTCAATGTGGTTTCACAGTAAACCTTTAGTGGTAATGACTCACACATTTTTTTCACACCTTGGCTCATATGATGATGAAGAACAATGGGTCAACAACCACCTCCAAAGGAGACAACTAAACTAAGGTTTAAATAAAGTGCAGTCACATTTTTTCAAGTGCTTGAGAATACCAGGAACAACACTTTGCCCATTGACAGTAGGCAGTAATTGGTAGCTATCAGAAGTACATGGTAAATGGACTAGTTCTTATATAGCACTTTTCTACTCTAATTGAGCACTCAAAGCACTTATACAATATGTTTGCATTCTCCCATTCACACCCCATTCATACAAGCACTTCCATATGTAAATAAGCTAAGTCCTTATTATCTAACATTCACACACATTCACTCTCCAACGCTTGTGTTGGAGAATAACTTGGGGTTCAGTATCTTGCCCAAGGATAATTTGGCATGCAGCCCAGAGCAGCCGGGAATTGAACCACCAACCTTTCGATTAGTAGGCGACCTGCTCTACCAACCGAGCATCCAATTTCACCAAATTATGCTGTATATGCATATGGTTAATATGACTGCTATGACCATGGCCACGACCATCCTTAGTTGATTGGTAACATTACAGATCCATGTATTCTTTGATCTTTTATTGATTTTCCTACTGTTGCCAAATAGTTGCTCATTTTGACTGTTGGGTTTTCTCTGTAATTATTGTAGGGTCTTTACCTTCCAATATGAAGCATCTTGAGGCGAGTGTTTGTTGTGATTTGGTGCTATATAAATAAAATTCAATTGAATTGAATTGCAAATTATATTTAAACATATATTTATTTATTATAAATTTATGTAAATAATGTATTGTGGTCAGAATGACCACCTATGGGAGTTCTAGGTCGAAACATTCATAACTCTCTTGTTTCTTGTAGTTTTAATAAAATGAAAATGTTAGAATAAAATGTACACATACTTAGGAAAAGTCAAGGTTCTACAGTTACATAGGGTTTATAGCACCCAAGATATTACACTGCAAAATTTTAAAAAGTTCAAAATGACCATATCGCTTTAATTGTACTGTACATCGCCTCTGTCTTAGTATCAGTATTGCATTTGAAAAATTCCTTTCAGCTGGCACTGATGTTGCAACCACTCCCAGGTGTTTTTTTTTTTGGTAAGGTTGAGCAGAGAGGGAAATTCTGGTGCACTGTTTTTCCACCAAAGTAGTGGTCTCTGATTCAGAGGAATTGGCCTCCCTTCCTAGTATCTGAGCATTTCAATTAAGGCATCAGTGCCAGTTGTCTGATGCTGCTGAGATGCAAGGACTTGAGAGTCAAATTTTGTTCATATCCCACTTTTTGCTGTAGGTGGGGATGCAGCAGACGAGCTAGAAGTAGTTGCAGGAGCTCGGGCAGAGCTGATGGGAGCTTGGGTTGATGCAGATGATAAAGGTGCCGAGGTCTGACTCACATTTTGGTGACAAGTCGAGCTGTTACAGGCTCAGCATTTGCAGAGTCACATAATCCCAGGTTTTTAAATCTAATGTCCAGGTAAGTGCTGACAGCAAGACCATAAAAAGATTCAATACCCTTGAAACAACGGTGACATTGTGCAGCTTGCTATATTGGATCTCAGAGGTTGCAATGGTTCTGAGAAGCAGTGACACCAGGAGGATCACTTTTGAACTGAAACATGTTTTTCAGTCGCTGTGTCCCTGGTTACTTCCTCAAATGGTCTCAATGCTTTCATAGAGAGACAGATGACAGACCATTCTTCCTCACTTAAGCAAAGTGAGCTCTTTCCAAGGAGACAGAGGACTGTAGTAACTGCCTCCTTTTACCATGCCTCAGCTGCTTGAATTAGTTTGTGTTCAGGGAACTTGTGTTGCTTCTGAATGTCTTTGAGCTTGCCTGCAGCTTTAGTGCTGTGGTGAAAGAAAGCAACGATAGCACTCCTTCTCTGCTGAATCTCAAGTTAGTCTGGGTGAGCCTTGAAAGAGTCTTTTACCGCCAATTTCAAAGTATGTGAAAAACATGGGTAGTGTGCCCAACCTGCTTTTCACACAACAGCAACCATGTTACTACAGCCAGAATCTTGTCTGTTATGCTGCATTCTTCCACGATTCTGGTTAATTGTGAACAAATATTGTCTGCAGTGTTGTCCAGGAAAAGAGCACATTTCTTGCACACATGCCAGCATTTGCCAGTTTTCACCCATGATGTGGCATGAGACTGTTAACCTCCTGAGACCCTGCGTCCACATATGGGGACATTACATTTTGGCTTTGCTGCACCTTATACTTCATTGTGCTCAATAGTAGCTGTGGTGGCTGTAGCTCAGTGGGGTGGCTGTAGCTCAGTAGGTAGAGCAGGTCACCTACTGATCGGAAGGTCAGCGGTTCGAATCCTGGCTACTCCGGGCTACATGCCAATGTGTCCTTGGGCAAGATACTTAACCCCAAGTTGCTCTCCGACCGTTCTGTCGGAGTATGAATGCCTGTGAATGTTAGTTAATTAAAAAGCATTTAGCTTCGTATAAATGGAAGTGCTTGTATGAATGGGAGTGCATGGGTGAATGCACAGGTTGTATGAGTGCTCATACTGAGTAGAAAAGCGCTATATAAGAACTAGTCCATTTACCAGTATTTTATACTTTAAGTCATTTTGTTTTTGTTGTGTTATACTATAAAACAATCCCAGTGTCCACATCTGAGGACATCTTTTTTCTCACAAAATTATGTAACAACCATGTAACAAAATACAAATTCCTGTTCAAAGAGGAAGCTTAGTTTATATACATATCAGGTCCATCTAATCACAAATATCTAGGAGAAATTGAAAATTCATCGAAAACAGGAGCTCAGATGTCAGGAGGTTAAATATGCCTCTGTGGCTCTTGATGTCCATATTTCAATTGTAAGCACAACATTGTCCCCACTACTCAGTGCCTTTCAGTATGGCAGATAATATCTAGGTAGATTTCAGGGACGTGGGGGGGGGACCAATCCCAGCTCTGATAGGATGAGAAGCAGGGTACACCCTGGACAGGTCACCAGCCTGTTGCAGGGCTAACACAGAGACAGAAAACCATTCACGCTCACATTCACACCTATGGGAAATTTAGAATCACTAGTTAACCTGACTCCACTAAGTGCATGTCTTTGGACTGTGGGAATGGGAGGAAACCCACGCAAACATGAGGAAAACATGCAAACTCCACACAGAAAGCCCCCAGCCAAGGTAGATTTAGACCAGTACCTTTTTGCTGTGAGGCAACAGCGCCAACCACCATGCCACTGTGCTGCCAAACCAGACTCCAAAATGTAAATAAAAACAGAATTTCATAAACCCATATTTTATTCACAGTAGACTATAGGAAACAGATCAAACATTTAAACAGAGATATTTTATGATTTCATGAAAAATATTAGCTCTGTTCGAATTTGATGGCAGCAACACATCTTAAAATATTTGGGACAGGTTCAACAAAAGTCTGGAATAGTAATGTGGCAGGGTTCTGGCTACCGCCCGATTGCCTGCCACTGCACCATGCTGAGGTTCTGCTTTGCTGGACTGAGAATTTCCATTGTTAGCTAACAGAATGGATCACTATCATCACAGTTAGCTAGTAATGTGGCCATTAGCACTACCAAGTGCTCAGTACCGATTTGTCCGATCGGTACTGATAGCACAGGCTAGCAAAATTTTTCCAGCTAGAACCCAGTATGGTACTAAAAAGAAGCAGCTGGAGGAACATTCTGCAGCTACTTAGCTTAACTGGTAAAATGACTGGGTAAAAATTTGAATCTTAGCGAGGCAGAGTTTATCAAAAATAAAGATGGGCAGAGATTCACCAATATTCAAAAACTGGATCTACAAATTGTGGAAGATTTCAGAATAATATTGTTTAATGTAAGATTGCAAAGTCTTTGAATTTCATCATCTGCAGTACAATAATATCATCAAAAAATTCCAAGAATTCAATGAAATTTTATTTATAGTGGGAAAAATAATTATTTGACCCCCTGCTGAATTTGTAAATTTGCTCATTTCCAAAGAAGAGTACAGTCTCTAATTTTTTATAGAACTTTTATTTTAATGGAAAGATACAGAATATCAACCAAAACCCCTGAAATAAAAAATCACATAAAAGTTTTAAATTGATTTCCATATCATTGAGTGAAATAAATATTTGATCTCCAAGCAAAACATGATTTAGTACTGTACTTGTTGGCAAGCACAGTGCTAAGAGATTTGTTGTAGTTGGTTGCCAGGTTTGCACACATCTCAGGAGGGATTTTGGCCCACTCCTCTTTACAGAAACTCTCTAAATCCTTTAGGTTCCTTGGCTGGCCGTTGGCTCCCTCCACAGATTTTCTATAGGGCTGAGGTATGGAGACTGGCTAGGCCTCTCCAGGACCTTATGCGCATCTTCTTTAGCCACTGCTTTGTTGCCTTGGCATCATGTTTTGGGTCATTGTCATACTGGAAGACCCATGCACAACCCATCTTCAGTGTTCTGGATGAGGGAAGGAGGCTTTTGTCAAAGATTTTATGGTGCATGGCCCAGTACACTGGCCCCTCAATGCATCATTCTGTACCTTTAGCAGAAAAATAGCCCCAAAGCATGTTTCCCTCTCTGTGCTTGACTGTGGGGATGGTGTTCTTTGGGTCAATCTTAGGATTTCTCTTCCTTCAACGGAAGAGAAGGATTTCTTTTCCTTCCTCTCTTCTGTTGCCAAAAAGCTTGAATTTGGTTATGTAACCATGGTAAACATGTAAAAGGTTATGTAAATATTAGGGGTGGGACTCGATTAAAAAAATTAATCTAATTAATCAAAAGCTTTGTAATTAATTAATCGAAATTAATCGCATTTTAATCACATTTCAATATTTAACATGAGAAATATTAATTTAAGTTTGATTGATGAATGAATCAATATACATAAGCTTACACTTACACAAAATCTTGTTTATTTTCCCACCAGTCTACTACACAGACTAATAAAGGGTGGAAGTGCTCCTGTGATAAGCAATCTCAGCATTTTTGTTTGTACTTCCATCTGGAAGTTTCTTGTATTTAAATTTCCCATAGTCTCTTCCGTCATCTCCGTAGCTGTGTCCAAATTCAGGGGCGGCATCCTTCGAAGGACCCAGCCCCATATATACATTTATATATATATATACATATATATACATATATATATATATATATATATATATATATATATATATATATATATATATATATATATATATATATATATATATATATATATAAATCCCAGCTCGCCCCTACGGGCAGTCTATTTTGCCCTCTAAGTTCGGGTCCTCTACCAAAGGCCTGGGATCTTGAGGGTCCTGCGCAGTATCTTAGCTGTTCCCAGTATTGCGCTCTTCTGGACAGGGATCTCAGATGTTGTTCCAGGAATCTGTTGAAGCCACTCTCCCAGTTTGGGGATCACTGCCCCGAGTGTTCTGATTACCACGGGGACCACTGTTACCTTCATCTTCCACATCCTTTCCAGCTCCTCTCTGAGCCGTTTGGTATTTGTCGAACTTCTTGTGTTCCTTCTTCTTGATGTTCCCATCACTTGGTATTGCAACATCTATCACCATGACTTTGTTCCTTTGTCCACCACTACGATGTCTGGTTGGTTAGCACCACAAGTTTGTCTGTCTGTATCTGCAAGTCCCACAGGATCCTAGGTCTGTTGTTCTCGACCACCCTTGGGGGCGTGTCCCATTTTGACCTCGGGACTTCCAGATCATACTTGGCACAGATGTTCCTGTATACTATGGCCACCACTTGGTTATGACGTTCCATGTATGCCCTGCCTGCTAGCATCTTGCACCCTGCTGTTATGTGCTGAATTGTCTCAGGGGCATTTCTGCACACCCTGCACCTGGGGTCTTTCCTGGTGTGGTAAACCTCAGCCTCTATCGATCTTGTGCTTAGAGCTTGTTCTTGTGCTGCCATGATTGGTACCTCTGTGCTGTCTGTTAGTCCAGCTTTGTCCAGCCATTGGTAGGATTTCTCTACACCAGCCACTTCTTCAATCTGCTGGTGGTACATGCCATGCAGAGGCCTGTCCTTGCATGATGGTTCCTGTTCTTCCTCCACTTCTTTCTTGGGTTTCTGCTGCCTGAGGTACTCACTAAGCACATGAGATATATATATATATATATATATATAATATTGCAGTGTGAGATTGCAGTGTGAGAGAAAAAAAAGCCCATATAAATAAGTCATATAATAAGATTCAGTAGATTTTAATTTCTCTATAAGTTGTGATCACTTGACATGTGCTGCTACTCTGATCATCATTGCTCTTTGTGGCTTTAGCCAACTGAGTTTAACAGTATATAAGAATTTGTTTCATGCACTATCACAGCTGATTTCCAACCCCTAGACCGTATAAAGCATAATCACCTTAAATATATACATGTCTGCTGCCCTGGATGTAACCCAACACTGACCACTGCACCAGTCACATATAGCCCATTACCACAATCCTGCAAACTAATCACTTTAGCCAGTAATAAACTGTCTGGTTTTTCATGCAACTTTTGAATAACACAAAATCATTCTGCTTCAAATTGTTTTGCAAGACACAAAACATAATTCAGCAACACATAATGTATGGTGTCAATATCCAATTAAACAAACAAAAAAATGAAATTTATTAGGATTTTGCAAGTAAGCAAAATACCAGTTTATCAAATGTCACTTGTTGAGCAGTTACCGCTGAAAAAAAAAATCACTTCTCTTCCTTGCCTGTCCTGTCTTTCCCACATCTTTGTCCATCTCTGAGAGCATCACACATTAGCATTTTTTTCTTTGGGAAATACAGGAATTGCACAGCTAGCTACCAAGACATGTTACAAACTGCACAAAGATGTTTGAAAAGATGAATTTGAAATTACCTGCCTCTTTAAAAAGTTAATCCATTTATACTGGCTGCTCTTCTGTAGTGCTGTAAGCAAATCACATGATATGATTGTTTTCTTATTACTTTTATCTCAATGCTGTCAGCTGTAAGCATTGTCAGGCTGCAACAGATGAAAAATGATCTCTATTTTTACAGTATTATGCATTACCCTGACTATCAGAATAATTACTCCTTTATTGAAGGTACCGGAACGCTGTCCAGCCCACTTTAACCCCTGATAATCAACACTAGATGGAGCTCAAATATCATCTAATATACTCCAGCTTCAGTATTAACACTAAGACAGCAAAAGAATGTGGTTGATTCAGACTACATGTTTTATGTTATCACAGCAGCAATGACTTAAAAATTAGCCTGAGTTAACCAAGATGAAGAGGAATAATATATTCTCTCATTAAACAAAAGAAAACGTACAGCACATTTTCACAGTGATTCACTAGTTTGAGGAGGAACAGGACACAATAATGGCCCAAATGTCAAAGAAAAAAAATATTATGGCCACTGATGCAAAGGGAGCAGGTGTCTGCAAGGGAGCAGGCATCTGTAAGCATACTGGAAATAAATTGGTTCATCAGCTGTTAAAGAAAGGGTCAATGAAAAATGAGGAAAGGAAGGGACATTTACACTCCAGGAATATATCTGATTCTTTTCTGTGAACCATAAACTCTAAAAATAAGCAAAGGGTGCAGTGAGCCAGTTATAGCATGACTATGCAGATTAATGAAAATGCAACGGCTTAAAAGAACAAGAAAAGAGAAAAGCAAGTAAAGCTGACAGCTAAATGACAGCAGTACAAAACTTTGTCTATGGTTTCCAAATGAGAACCTAAGCAAGGATATACATTTGTTTTTCTAATTTGCATTTTATTGGGGGTGCTAAATACCTGTTGTCAGACTTAGCTATCAGAATGCCTGCAGTATAGACAATATCCAGCTGGTTTCCAAGAGAAAATAACAATGAATATGAGGTGTAATAAAGTTCCAGGAATGTGCCTATAAAAGTTTAAAACCTTACCCAATTTAAAATTTGGTCAGTCCCCCAATCATGTCATCTTCTCATACACCTCTGGACCATTTTCTGCAGCACCATAGTTTTTTTAGATCTTTCCATAGATGATGCCTCATACAAAATGACTGCTCTCAGTGCAAGTTTAAGGATAGTGTTTAATCTGCAGAATTCACAGTATAGGGGTCTTAGCTGTGCTGTGATCAGCACAGGGTTGAAATCTCCTGGTCACTAGTCTTTACAATGTGGAAATGCTTACAGAGTTTTCTCTAGGCACTCTGGGTTCCTCTCACACTCTAAAAACGTGAATATTAGGCAAAGTGGTGATTCTAAATTGGCTGAAGATGTGAATGTAAGGCAAAACATTTAATTGCATTTAAGTGTAATCTGCTTTGCATTTTGTTTTGTTTCCTTTGTCCTGTTAGGTAGATTTTGTTCAGCTGTGTCCTGGTGAGTCCTATCTTCCTAATTACCTGGTGTATATATTGCACTGCTGCAATGGTGATGAGCAGTCCATCCACATCATTGCTGCAGTGGATCAGATCAGATAGATACTTTATTGATCCTGAAGGAAATTAGGGCATCCAGCAGCTTAATACGCACAATAAATAGAATCCAAACAATGGAGGTAAAAAATTATACAACCAATACTAACAATGCAGACTAACTATACTAACTATACAAACTATACTAAGTATACAAACTATACTATTATACAAACTATACTAAGCTGTACAGGGGCTTAGTACTTTGAGATAAGGAAACAAAACAAATAATACAGGGATTTGAATGAGTCCAGTATATAAATGCACAGAGGCAGACGTGAAAACAATGCAGTACAGTGATATACAGTAGTAAAGTGATAAAGTGTCTGTTTCATAGAGTGCCAAATATCAACACATGTAATGATGTTATGATTATATGTTATCGTCCCCCAAGTGAAGCATTAAAGAGTCAAATGATTTCTTAAATCTGTCCATTGAGCAGTTCTGTGAGAGCAGCCTTCCACTGAACATACTCCTCTGTTTCATTATTCTGCTGTGTAATGGGTGACTGTCATTCTCCATGATAGAGAGCAGTTTGTCCAGTGTCCTTCACTCTGCCACTGTAGTCAGAGAGTCCAGCTCCACTCCGACCTTTGACCCAGCCCACCCGACCAACTTATCCAGCCTCAGCGCGTCTCTCTTTCTAATGCTGCCTCCCCGGCACACCACCACATAGAAGAGGATGCTGGCAATTATAGACTGGTAAAACATCTGCAATAGTTCTCTGCAGATGTTGAAGGACCCCAATCTCCTCAGGAAGTAAAGCCAGCGCTGCCCCTTCCTGTACAGTGTGTCTGTGCGTACTGACCAGTCCAGTTGTCCAGCTGCAGACCGGTGTAATTGTAGGTCCTCACCATCTCCACATCAGTCCCCCCAATGAAGACTGGCTGTGGGGGTGGTCCAGACCTACAGAAGTCCACTACCATCTCCTTCGTCTTGGCCGTGTTCAGCAGCGGTTACTTCAGTTGGCACCATTCCACAAAGTCATCCTCCAGTCTCCTGTACTCATCCTCCTGTCCACTCCTGACATACCCAACAATGGCCGTGTCATCTGAGAATTTCTGCATATGACACATCACACAGTTGTACTGGAAGTCAGATGTGTACAGTGTGAACAAGAAAGGAGAGATGACAGTCCCCTGTGGTGCATTGGTACTGCTAATCCCAGTCTCAGATGTATAGTCCCTCAGCCCTACGTACAGCGGTCTGCCGGTGAGGTAATCCATAACCCAGGTCACCAGGTGGGGGTTAACTTGCATCCTGTTCAGCTTGTCTCTCTGTAGAGGGGGCTCTATAGTATTGAAGACACTGGAGAAATCAAAAAACAAAATCCTCAGTGCCACTCTCTGTCATGGTCCTGGGCCGGTGGCCCAGCGTTTTGAGTTTCTTTTGTGTAGCTTTCTTTTGTTGTACTTTTCAGGTTATGTTTCTTATAGTTTATAGCTATATTGTTGTTTGAGTATGCTGTTTAGTTTCCCTTGTTGTTTTTGTGTAATGTTCCCTTTGTTAAGTTTTCAGTGTTAGGTCTGCGTCTGCTATGTTTAGTCAGTTCCTGTTTTATTTTGACAGTCTCGTGTTCCCTGTGCTTTGTGGTTAGTTTTGCTTCCCCTTTGTCATTAGGTTCATTTGGTTCACCTGTCCCCTGTTGTTTTCACTTGCCCTAATCCCCTTGTGTGTATTTAAGCCCTTAGTTTTCCTCTGTTCATTGTTGCGTCGTCATCATTGTTTTCCCCAGTGTTTCCCTCTTAGCTGTGTGGGGTTTTTTTTGCTTTCTCCCAGGCTTCCGGTTTCTTTTTGCCCTGGTGGAGATTTCAAGCTTTTGTGTTTTGTATTATTCGAGTTCCTGTAAATAAAACAGTTTTAGGTTAAGTCTGCGTATGTCCTGCATTTGTGTCCTTCCCCTTCCCGCACACAGCCCCTGACCATGACACTCTCCTTGTCAAGGTAGGAATAAGTCTGGTGGAAAAGTTAGAGGATAGCATCCTCCACATCACCTTCTTCTGATTGGCAAACTGCAGGGGGTCCAGTGCATGTTTAACCTGGGTTTGAGTAAATGTAGGAGGAGACATACCATGTGCGATGTTACAGCAATCAGCCCGAAGTCAGTGAGTAAGCTGGGGCACACTTTCTTTTGCACAGGAACCAGAGATGATGTTTTCCAGAGATAAGATAAGATAGTGTTTGTCACATGCGCAATTATACACAGTACAATGCACAGTGAAATGTATTTTGTACCTGCAGCCATATATACATTTACACATATAAATAAGGAGAATAAAAGGTAATTCACACTATATGCTATACACCAGGGGTCTCCAAACTTGCGGCCCGTGGGCCGCATCCGGCCCCGCCCACTTCCAGTCCGCGAATTTATGTCAAAAATGACATACAGTTTGGCCCTTTAAGTTACTTTTTTGACATTTCGCCTTCCCCTCCAATTAAGGCAATTTAGAATAATAATGGATTAATGGCGGCGCCCGTGTTGGCAGCGGCTGCATGGGCTCACGACAATAACAGCGATAAACGGATCAGCAGAGAAAAGAGGATGTATGATTGGCACAGCCTTCTGTAAATAAATACTGAACGCAAAATGGATTTTATAAACTCGAACACCACGGATTTATTGGAAGCCCTTGGTCTACTGTGCACACGGGGTGAGGCCTGTTTTGCGCCAGCAACCGTCACCAGTGGTGCACGCTTCCAGAGGAGACGGAGGCGGCGGTCTATGCGGAAACAGATGTGGGGTGCTCGCGGCGGGGCTAAAGCTAACCCTCGCAGAACTCTACTCCCTTCAGTTCTGCTGTCAAATACTCGCTCATTAGAGAACAAACTGGATTACGTCAGGCTGGACATTACATCAAAAAGAGAGGTGAGAGACTGCTGCACATTAGTCTTTACTGAGACTTGGTTGAACGACAGTTTCGGAGGACACCATTAACATTGCAGGACTAACAACCCACCTTGCTGATTGGAGCAGCGCTCTCAGTGGTAAGACACGAGGTGGGGGTTTATGCATCTACAGCAATAATAGATGGTGCAAGGACACAAAAACGACCTTCTCACATTGTTCACCCGATACACATTGTTCACCCGATACTGAGGTTCTGTCAGTTAAATTCCGCCCCTTCTACCTCCCATGGGAATTTTCAGTCATTTTCATAATTGCTGTTTATGTTCCTCCTGATGCAAATACAAAAATATCCTTGGATATCCTCTATCACTATATGAATGACCTGCAAAACACCTATCCTGAGGGAGTTTTCATTGTTGCTGGGGATTTCAACCAGGCAAACATGAACAAGGTTCTCCCCCATTTTTACCAACATGTGGACTTTGCGACCAGGGGTAACAACATACTGGATCATGCATACATGAATATTAAGCCAGCATTCAGTGCAGCCCCTCACCCTTACCTAGGCTCATCAGACCATATTTCTGTTATGTTAACACCAGCATACAGACCTATGCTTACCAGAACAAGGCCCTCCTCAAAACTGGTGAGGGTATGGCCTACAGGAGCCATGACAGCATTGCAGGGCTGCTTTGAAAGCACTGAGTGGTCCATGTTTAAAGAGGCTGCCACTAAGGACCAGGAGGTTGACACCGAGGAATATGCTATGACTGTATCAAGTTACATTCAGAAATGCATTGAAGATGTCTGTGCAATAAAACACATCATAGTAAGGGGAAATGAGAAACCTTGGATGACTACGGAGGTGCAAGCCCTTCTGAGATCGAGAGACTCTGCCTTCAAATGTGGAGATACAACTGCCCTCAGGACAGCAAGAGCCAGGCTGAATAAAGCAGTCAGACCGGCTAAAAGGGACTATGGTCACAAAATTCAGGATCACTTTCAGGACCACAGGAACAGCAGGAGACTGTGGCAGGGAATTAAATCTGTCACTGACTACAAGACCACTTCCCATTCCTGTGATGCGAACTTTGACTTCCTGAACCAACTCAAAACTTTTAATTTGAGGCCCTTAACAACACGCCTGCGGTGAAGGCCACTCCACATGACGAGGAACAGGTACTTTGTCTTGACCCAGGTGAAGTTCTCCGGACCCTAAAGGGAATCGATCCAAGAAAAGCTGCTGGTCCTGACCAGATCCCAGGCTGTGTCCTGAGGGAGTGTGCTGAACAACTGACCCATGTCCTGACAGAGATATTCAACATCTCCCTGCATCAAGCAGTTGTACCATCTAGCTACAAAGCCTCAGCAATCATCCCGGTTCCTAAGAAACCCACAGTAACATCTCTGAATGACTATCGCCCAGTAGCACTAACACCCATAATTATGAAGTGCTTTGAAAGGCTGGTCAAAGGTCACATCATCTCCAGCCTTCCCCCTTCACTTGATCCATTTCAATTTGCATACCACCCAAACTGCTCAACTGAAGATGCCCTATCCACTGCACTCCATCTGACCCCGAGACACCTGGAAAAGAACGCATTGGTCCAGATGCTGTTCCTGGATTTTAGCTCAGCATTTAATACTATAATTGCACAGCATCTGATTAACAAACTGGGCCAACTTGGATTGTCCACTCCCCTGCGAAACTGGATACTGGATTTTTTAACAGACAGGTACAGGGAGAAAATAACAGGTTGGACACAATTATGCTGAGCACAGGCTCCCCTCAGGGATGTGTTCTCGGTCCCCTACTTTACACCTTGATGACCTACAACTGCTGTGCCAAGTGCAATACAAATTACTCTAAGTATGCGGACGACACAACAGTGGTGGGTCTCATCCAGGGAAGTGGGTCTCATCCAGGGAAGTGAAGAGAAGTACTACGGAGAGGAGATGAAACTTTATTGCGCAGCAACAACAACTTGTTTCTGAATGTGGAAAAAACGAAAGACCTGGTAAATGACTTCAGGAGGAAATGGTATGTGCATACCCCACTCTACATCAAGAACACTGCTGTGGAGATAGTCCCACACATCAAATTCCCTGGGGTCCATGTGGCAGACTCTCTCACCTGGTCGCTGCACATCAACTCCACTGTCAAAAAGGCCCAACAGCACCTGCACTTCTTGAGCAGGCAAAAGAGAGCACACCTTAGTCCATTGATCCCCACTGCCTTCTACAGGGGCACCATTGAGAGTGTGCTCACCAGTAGCATCTCTCTGTGGCATGAAAGCAGCAGTGGCTCAGACAGGAAGGCACTGAGGAGACTGGTTAAATCAGCGATAAAAATTATTGGGGTCATGCTGCCACCCATTGGACACCCCAATCATCCCTGCCACAAACTGTTCTCTCTCCTACCCTCAGGCAGAAGATGCCACAGCCTGTCATGTAGAACAGTGAATGGTAAATGGACTAGTTCTCATATAGCGCTTTTCTACTCAGTATGAGCACTCAAAGCGCTTATACAACACGTTTTACATTCACCCATGCACTCCCATTCATACAAGCACTTCCATGTTTACTAAGCTAAGTGCTTTTTTTTTTTTTTTTTTTTTTTTTTTTTTTTTAGCCTGTCATGTCTGGCAGATCTTGCAAACAGAACTGTGATCTGAATGCATTGTTGTGCCAAACATATTTGCTATTTCAAGATGAGCTCTATAGGTTCTCTATAGGCTCCTCTTGTTACTGTGTGACCCTTTATTTTATTTGAATTATTTTTAACATGCTGTTTAACAAATTGTGCCAGAAATGACAGGCTTAAGAAACAGAAAAGAGAAAAGAAAGAAAAGAGAAAGGAAAAGAGGGAAAAAGAGAAAAAAGGGGGGAAAAATAGAAAAAATAAACAGGAAAGAGTGCAAGTAGGTAAACCAAATAGTTCGTCACTTGTTAAACAAGATATTGACAATATTTGCAAAATTAAAGATTGTATGGCGAAAACAAAATAAAAGAATAAGCATAGTTACACAAACCAACCATTTGTTATTATGTGGGTGTATGTATTTGTGTCATGAAATGTGCTTACCAATGAAGGCAGAAAGCCTCAGCCCCGCCCACCAGAAGCTAGAGGCAGGCAAAGAGAACCCCAGGTAGCACAGGCCACCAGCAGCCCATCAAGACCTACGAAGACCCGCGGCCACTCATTCTAAAGACAACCGTACACCCCTCCCAGCAGACGGGGGAGGGAGGTCTCAGACGGAGTCCCCACAGTCAAGGAGCAAGGACACCAGAGGCAACGAGAAGCCAGCCCCCCCCAGCGGCCAGCCCCCCTGCATGGCTGGCAGCAGGGCCCCAGGGCCCCCGGCACCTGAGGGCCGCCCAAGCCCCCACAGAGCCCCCCCCTACGCCGAAGAAGCCAATGCAGCCCCGCGCCGCAGCCCCCAGGGAAGCAGGTCACCACCCACATCAGAACATCCAGCCCCACCCAGGAACCCGGAGGTACCCACACCCCAGGGGGGCAGGGGGGGGGGGGGGGGGGGGCAACCAGCAAGGAGCGGCCAGGAGGTAAGGCACAGGCCCAGACCCAGGTCCAGCCAAGCATACAAACACACGCACACCCGCAAGCACATTTATGCACTTATGCACAAACACACTCACCCACACACATATAAACATAGATACACCATACGTACACATCCACTCGCCCACCCATACTCACGAAGACTGTGACAAATACAAAGACACACATTCATCCATAGCTACCCACCCTCTGAGGATGGGGCGAGTGGAAACCACCCCAGGGCCAACAGTGACCCCAAGATGCCGCCAGCCCGGCCCTAAGGAACCACCCGACCCCCACCCCGGGCAAGGTGTAAGAAATCGGGGTGTGAGATGACCCACCCCCCCTCTCCCCGCCCAACTTGTAAGTGTATGTGTTTATGTTGTGAATGAATGAGGTGTATAGGGTGTAGTTAAAATTGAGGGGGCAGTTGTGCCACAAGCACTAACTGTTGGACGTCAGTGCTCGCCCACACTGCCCCCCCAAAACCCTCCATGTCTAAAGTGCAAATAAAATTTGGGGACAGACAGTAAAGAGGATCTGAATGGGGCCAGCGGCCCCATCTCATCAACCTCTATGTAACATGCCTGCCCCAAAAGTCCTATGTATATCGTGTAGTATGTGTGTATGTGTTGTGAATTATAATGACTATAGTGCAATTAAAAAAAGAGAGGCAAGTGGCCGCGTGGCTCTGCACGTAGCCTCTCCACCCTACGTGTGTGTGTGTGTGTGTGAGAAACTGTGTGTGGAGGGGGGGGAGATATGACCAGGAAGGGGGGGAGAAAAAAAAAAAAAAAAAAAAAAAACCCACCCAACCTGGAAGAAGAGAGCCAGCTGTCCACTGGCTCAATAGGCACCCCGACCTCCCACACCCCAGCACAGGGCAGGGAGGGGTGAGCCCGGGGCCGCGGTGACAGCATCCCAGAGCACTGCAGCACCTGAGACTGGCGCCAACACCCCCACCGCAGAGGGTAGCCCACTCAAAATAGACGTCCATTCACTCAACAATAGACACAAACAAGCGACAGGACATGCTGGCCTGAGTTGGAAATACAGTGCCCCGTCCCCACCAACCACTCCACCGCGGCCCCCACCCCCCACCCTACCCCACCCCCCCGCAGCGCAGGCACCCCAGGGCCCCAAAAGCGCAGACCGGACATCCCGACGTAGGTCAGGTCAACCCACCCCACCTGGTGGCGCGCCCGGGACAGCAGAGACCCCCCCAGCGCCAGGGGGGACCCACCGGGAGCCGGCACAGCCCCGGGGCCCGGGCCCCAGGGCCCAGCCCCCAAGCCACACAGGGAAGACCAGCCAACCGACCGAGGGCCGGCACCACCACTCCAAGCACCCCGGCCCACACCCCAGGACCGTAAGGCAGCACCATCCAAGGCCTCACCACCATCAACTAGAACAGGTACACAGACATCACCAGAAGGTCACCCCAGGACTCCAGTCTCAGGAGGCCACCAGCTACACGGGCCCCCAGAGTCCTCACCCGACCACCTACTAAGCACATCAGGAGCAGAACCAACAGCCAACCACCCCCACTAAGTAATGGAGCTGATCAGTGGGAACCAAAGAGAGTCAAATTCCTCCAATTGATCTTTAGATGAAGCAGACATTCTCTCTAAACTAACATGATCTACTAATAAATTTCTGTATTGAGTAATACATAGTTTATTTTTTGACTTCCAATTCATGAGGATAGTTTTCTTAGCGATGCACAAGGCGGTAAGAACTATGTGTGATATATGTGACTACATTACTAATTCACTGATGTCACCTAAGATGCATAGTCTGGGGGAAGTTGGCACATGACAGCTAAACCATGTGGATAGGTCTTCGCATATCCTCTGCCAAAATCTCTGAACAGGTACACAGGACCACAGAGCGTGTAGATAATTCTCCTCTGAATTGCTTGTACAGTGGGTGCATATGTTTGAGTGTGTAAGGCCCATTTGGAACATCCTTTGTCTAGTATAGTGTGTTCTATGGAGAATTTTATATTGTAAAAGTTGTACTTGGGGTCTTTTAGTCATTTTGAAGATATTTAAACATATTTCTGTCCATAAATTTTGATCCAGGTTAACAGAAAGATCACGCTCCCATTTTGCAATTGGGAGGGAAAGTGAATCATCAGTTTTTAGTAATAATTTATATAATTTTGACAACAATTTTGGGGTACAGAGGTTAAGAAATTCTGTTACCCGTGTAGGCATTTCTAGATTCAACTGATTATGGTTAAATCTTCCCTGTAAGATGGACTTAAGTTGTTGATATTCCAGAAATCTACCGTTGCCAATTCTATATTTTGACATACGTTCTTGGAATGTAATAAGGTTTCCATCTTGGATAATATGTTCTAAATTATTTACACCCTTATCACGCCATAACGGAAAATTCAGCATTTTCTTTTTCTGACAAATATCTGGATTGTTCCAAATGGGTGTTAGTATACAGGGGATAAGTGATGATTTAGTTATTTTAAAAAATTCCCACCAACCTGTCAGAGAGGTATTTATACTGAGGCTTTTATAGCAGTTATGATGTTTAATACTAGGGCTAATGAAAGGTAGATCCGAGATTTTGATTTTTCCACAAAACGCCTGTTCTAGATCCAGTCATGGGTTGTCTAATGAACTGGATTTGATCCACTTTGAAATATACTGCAATCTACTGCTTAAGAAATAGTAATAAAAGTTTGGTAATTCCAGACCTCCACTTTGTTTTGGCTTTTGTAAAGTTTTTAAGCTTATTCTTGATGGTTTGTTTTTCCATAAAAATTTTGAGATGTTTGAATCTAGTGACTTAAACCAAGGAAGAGAAGGTTTATTAGGGATCAGTGAAAATAGATAATTAATTTTTGGTAAATGAATCATTTTAATGGCAGCAACTCTCCCCATGAGTGATATAGGTAAACTGTTCCAACGTGTGAGATCATTCTCTATTGTTTTTAATAAGGGGATATATTTAATCATACCAAGTCTGAGAGCCTGGCGGAAAAATTGATGCCTAAATATCTAATATTTCCTGACTTTAGTGGGGTCCTAGAGGTTCTATGGAAATTACAATTTAGAGGCAAAATTGTTGATTTACTCCAATTGATAGAGTAATCAGATATAGATGAGAACTTATCTATTAGTGTGATAGTCTTCAAGAGAGAAGCTTGTGAATTCCCAAGGAAAAGTAATACATCATCAGCATAAAGGCTAATTTTATGGTCCATATTTTCTGTTTGTATCCCTTTAATATTTGCGTTTTGACGGATTGCTGCTGCTAGTGGCTCAATGAAAATTACAAAAAGAGAGGGAGAGAGTGGGCAGCCCTGCCTGGTGCCCCTCTGCAGACTGAGGCTTTGGGAAATGAGATCATTTGTCCTAACACGTGCATTTGGGGAGCTGTGTAATGTTCTGATCCAGTTTATAAAGGATGAACCGAATCCAAATTTTTGTAGAACTGCTAGTAGGAATTTCCAATTTACCCGATCAAATGCCTTTTCTGCATCTAAAGACATGGCTGTCGTCTCTAATTTGTTAATCGAACAATAGTCTATTATATTTATCAGTCGACGTGTATTATTGGCTGAGTGCCGACCCTTGATAAAGCCTGTTTGATCTGGATATACAATAAATAGAGTAATACTTTCTAATCTTTTGGCAAGGGCTTTGCAGATTATTTTAAGGTCTACATTAATGAGAGAGATTGGTCTGTAGCTGGATGGGAGTGTGGGGTCTTTGCCTGGTTTAAGAAGCAGGCTAATGTTAGCAGAGTTTAAGGTTGGAGATAAGATGTGATCATTCTGAATCTGAGTTACCATTCTGAAAAAAATGGGAGCTAGCTCTGGCCAAAATTCTTTATAAAACTCGGCTGGAAAACCATCTGGGCCTGGGGCTTTATTATTTGGGAGATGCAGTAGAGCTTCACTAAGTTCAGATAATGAAAGAGGTAAATCCAGAGCTGCAGCTTGATCGTCATTTAGTTTTGGTAGATTTAAATTAAGAAATTCTTCAATTTCAGTATCAGATGGGTTACTCTGTGGTGAGTATAAAGCTTCATAAAAGTCTTTAAAAGAGTTATTTATTTGTTGTGGGTCATGAGTAATGTTACCAGTTGAATCTTTAATGGAATAAATAGCTGTTTTTTCTTTATTTAGTTTTAATTGGTTGGCCAAGAATTTTCCAGATTTATTTCCATGCTCAAAGTTTTCTAAACGCAGCCTCTGCAACATAAATTGTGTCCTTTTATCAGTTATTTCATTAAATTCCAATTTCAGTTTCCTCAGGTTGTTAATTATATGTTCTTGTGGTGAAGCAGCATAGGCAGTTTCTAGAGATTTAATTTTCTGTTCTAATTCTAACACAAGTGTTTTTTCCTCATTTTTCTTATGCGAGCAGTAAGATATTATTTTGCCCCGCATTACTGCCTTTCCTGCTTCCCAAAGAACACATGGTGATATTCCTGGCAGATCATTATTTTCTAGATATATAGCCCACTCCTTTTTGAAATAATTAATGAAGTCTTGTTCTTTAAGTAATGATGTATTAAATCTCCAGTTCCTGATTGGTGGTGTAACTCTTTTCTGTGTCAGAGAGAGAGACACCGGTGCATGGTCACTGATCGTGATAGGGTGAATCTGAGTGTCTGTGATATCCATCATCATGGAGCTGCTAACTAAAAAGTAATCTAAGCGGGAGTGAGACTTGTGTACTGGTGAGAAAAAACTATAATCCCTCAGAGTGGGGTGATGTGAACGCCAAGCATCACAAAGACCAAAATCCTTCATGTACTGTTTAAGAATGTCTGCAGACTGCCAGTTCCTCTGATTCACTGCTGTACTGAGCCTGTCAATATCTGCATTAAGTACCAGGTTGAAGTCTCCTCCTATTACAAGTGTAGTGTCAGAATGATTAGATAGTGAGGTGAAGAAAGTATGAAAGAAGGAGGGGTCATCAACATTTGGTCCATATATGCTAGCAATACATAAATCTATATTCTGAATAGATAAATTAAGTATTATAAATCTACCTTCAGGGTCTACTGTAGTGTTGCTAATGTTAAAGTTTATCTTCCTGTTAACCTGTTAACTGGCAAGGGCCCGCCCCCGGGCCCTCTGTAGCGATTTCCGACTTTGAAGCCTCATAGCGTCACAGTAACGCTGCCGTTCGCCCTCACGATGCTTTTATATGACAGACTAGACCCTCAGAATTCGATTGACACCTCATTTAGCCAATCATGTTATGAAATGGATTTTCCAGAGCCAATAATATCCAGAGAGCGTCATGTGACATTTAAGGACATGCCCCCAAATGTTCTCCAATCGTTCTTATTGGTCAACTCTAACCTGAAATCTAAAACCACAGATGGATAGCCAATAAAATTCCTGACACGTGGGTATATGGCACTATGGGGTGTGTTTTCACATGAAGGCATAAACTCCCTGCGTATTCAGTGCGTATTTGCTGCGTCCTCCATGCGTAAACCAAACAGGAAGTAGGAGTCTATGCGCTGACGTGCATAAACAGTATTTACAATGTTTTCTCTCGGCAATGGATTGTCAGAATGCATCAAAAACAGACTACATTTATTCAACGAAGTGACTAAATGACTCACGAGAGTGGATTATTTTGTATTAGAGAATGTCGTCGCTGATTTGACCAGTTTTATCGCTGCAAATGAACACCTGTTACTCAGAAGGCAGAAGGTAAGTTTTTATTCTCAGCTCGTCCTCGTATTATATGCCGTTCTGATGTAAATATGTATGTAATGCTGAGCTTGGCATGCACCATTACACAGAAAATATAACCGTGCGCCGCTGTGGCGCCACTTATATTGTTTGTTTGCGTGGGCGCTGTATAGTGGTGTGATTTACGTATTGAAATGTGCCAGGTGTTTGGGGGTAGGGAAAGGTGTACTGTAAGTATCGATTGGGGGTTTCGCGGGCTTCTCTATTACGTCAGCATCACCCGATAAAAGGGCAAGGTGAGGTGGACAACGTCTCAGAGCTTCATTTGAGATTCGTCGTGATCGCATCGTTGTTTTGGAGTTTTGCGAAATGGCACAGCGGGCCGCCGGCAAGACCAAGTTCAGCGCTCAGGAGGTTGTGGAATTGCTCACACGGAGAGAGAGCGACATTTCAGCATCAGACTTTTTGGGTTCAACTGATGATCCAACATCAGAAGAAGATTTGTTTTCCGATGGAGATGACCAGTAAGTGTCTAAAGTTTTACAAGTTGGGGGTGGGGGTTATTGTATGGGAGGAGGTTGTACATTTTGTATCAGACAAGGACTACTGGGAGGATTGTGTGGTTTTTATTTTATGTGTGTATGCACTGTCTGCATTTACTGTAACTTTTTTTGATATACAATGTATTTATTTGTGTGTGTAAGGGAATCACTGAAAAATGACTGGGTTTTTGGTGCATGAAGGCCTGACATTTTCCTTCTTTTACAAATTAGGGGAACCTCTGATCATGAGTGGCAGCCAGCCAAAGAGAAGATGGTGGAAGAGGCTTCTTCATCTGATGAAGAGGATCTAATGCCTGTTACAGCACAGGCCAGAAGGGCCAGTGCACCACATGTGACAAGCCATTGTGCTTTGTCCCAAACAGAGACTGCTATAACCAGTGGCACATTGAAAATTCCATGTGAGGGGGGGGTGGGGGTAGAGCAGAATAATTGTAAATAGTTGCAGTTTGCTGTGCTGTGTTTTTTTTTTTACATTACTCTGAAAAATAAAATAGCATTTACAGAAATGGTGATTTGTTTTGTGACTATTTTTTTTTTTACAATGTACAATAGTGTCATTCATATTTTATTGGATTAATATGGCTTTATTTATGATTTATTCAGTAATTTTGTGTGTAGTACAGGATTCCTCAGGACAGTATCTTTGATTAGAGCCCTCATTGATGACTGTATGTTGAAGCATTGAGGAGTTACAGCCCTTTAAAATTTGCATGTCAAAGGGGGCTTAGATGCGGCACTTGGACTATCCAAATGGCACATGAGAGAGCACGCCAGGGCATCAATGCACAAAACCTTTACAAAACAATAGGCTTTTGTGCTATCTTGATGAAATTCGAAATGCACGACAAAAAGACTTCATTCTACAGCTCCAATGTATTTTCCAGTCGTTACCTTCTATATTCAGTGTGTAGTTACATGATAACAATCAGGAAAAATCTAGGCGAGGCAAAAATTGTCTACTTTTTCTGTGTTCCAAACTTAATAGCTACAAACTCATTACAGTTACAGTGCTTTTGACTACATAAATGAAAAATATAGGTTGTCTGCTTCGCAAAGACACTAAACTTTTGTGTGTACTCCAAAGAGTTCAGGAACAGCAGCTGATTTAATTTGGGTATGCTTTTTCAGGCGTTTTTTGTTTTTTTTAGCCGCCAGTTAAGTGGTTAATCAGTATGGCTACACCTCTTTGTTTGGTGTTATAGCAGGCTGAGTAAGTGTGAGGGAACTGTGGAGAGGAGAGAGTGTGTTCAGATGTTTTGGACACATGTGTCTCCTGTAGAAGAACAACATCTGCTTTTAAGTCTTTTAACTGATTAAAAATTTTCAGTCTTTTTTCCCTCGAACCAGCTCCGTGTACATTCCATGAGACAAATCTGAGCGTGCTCATGTTTAAACTAACTGATGGACTGTTGTGTGCTCACTAAAGATGTGTGTGTATATGCGCTGTATGTTGGTGTGTGTGTGTGTATGTGTGCGTATGCTCTGTATGTTGGCGTGTGTGTGCGCTTTATGTTGGTGTGCGTGTGTATATGCGCTGTATGTTGGTGTGTGTGTGTGTATGTGTGCGTATGCTCTGTATGTTGGCGTGTGTGTGCGCTTTATGTTGGTGTGTGCGTGTGTATGTGTGCTGTATGTGTGTGTGTGTGCGTCTACGCTGTATGTTAGTGTAGTAAATTGTAGCATTGCAAGTGACGTAAACATACTGCTGATTGCAGAGAAAAATAAAAAATAAAAAAGACGTGAAAAAAGTGACCTGAGTGACATAAGACTGAAATAAGAAGAGGGGAAAACAAAACAAACAAACCCTCACGGCACTATGCTGATTAATCGGCGTTAATGGTACTATTTAGACAATTGAATATATATTTCGAAAACTGCAGAGAAAGAAGAAAAAGTAGAAAGAAAAAAAAAAGAAAGAAATTAAGAAAACTCAGAAATGAGCGTTAATGTGGACACAGATCACCTGAACGATCAGTAGAGCCATGGCGTGGTGTTTTTGTCTCGGTAAAGCTGTCCGTTTACATACAGTTTGTCCACGGCGATGACAGCCCGGGAGCCTCCCTGCATGAACTTCTTCCGGATGGGGAACAGGACTTTGCGTCACTCCAGGATCTCCTTCGGAAACTGATTGTTGACGCTGAAGTCCGTCCCTCTCAGCTCCCGGCCGCGGCTCTTCACCAGCTCTTTTTCTTTGAAGTGTTCAAATTTGGCCATGATCGGTCTGGGTCTGCGTGCTCCGGGTTGCTTTCCTCCCAGGCGATGGACTCTATGGAAGGCGATGGTCTTCATGGTGTCCTCCGGGAGCTTCAGGTGAGTTTGGATAAACTCCTTCACGGTAGCCTCCGGGTCCTCCTCTGCCTTCTCCGAGATACCTGAAAAGACAAGATTTTCTCTCATGCTGCGGGCCTGAAGCTCGATAACAGATTCTTTGATTTTCTTATTTTCATCTAAGAGCCGGGTCATTTCCTCGGTGAGGGAATTCACCGACTCTCTGAGGACAGCGTTTTCAGCAGCCAGTGTTTCCACCTGATGCTGGCTGAACTCGACTGACTCCCGCAGGGCCTGAAACTCCTTGTGGAGGATTTCAACCGGGGCCAAGCGGGCGTCAAAGCTTGACAGCTTGTTGTTAATGGACTCCAGAATGCCCACAATATTGGTGGTGGGTGGCGATACCGCCTCTGGGGAATCTTCGGGGCAGCTTCTTTTCGTGGACGGAGTTCCCTTGCTGGTGGAGGGAGTCGGCGTCTTGTCGTTTTTCCCCATAACGACTCGCTCAAAACACCCGTCGATGTAGCGCAGCAGACTGTCCAGGTCCTCTTCACCATCCTCCAGATTGCTGAAAAGAATTTAAGTTAGGCTAAAAAACTACCTATATTAGTTTTAAGCCTGTCTACTTATAAATTGGCGGAAAAAAAGCTAATCACTCAAATGTTTGCAGAAAGAGTCACGCCGCCATTGACAATACTGCCGAGATTCACAAAGTCTCGCGTGACTACAGCATAGCGCTCGTCTGACTACAGCCCAATAAGCTAAGTGCTTTTAATTAGCTAACATTCACACACATTCATACTCCGACGGGACGGTCGGAGAGCAACTTGGGGTTAAGTATCTTGCCCAAGGATACATTGGCATGTAGCCCGGAGTAACCAGGAATCGACCCACTGACCTTCCGATCAGGAGGTGACCTGCTCTACCTACTGAGCTACAGCCCCAGTGAAGTTTCGTGACAGCTTCTACCCATCAGTCATCAGACTCTTGAATACTGCAAATATTATCAGACTATAAGTTAATATTATATCTTTCCCATTATTCTGTACATCCCATTCTATTTCTCATACATTTCTGCACAAATTGCAAAAGTTGCACTTATATTTATATAGCCATCCCTCTTTTTTTGACCTTGTTTTATTCTATTTTATTTTATGATATTTTTATCCTTTATATTTTATGGTTTATCCAGCTGTTTTATGTTGCGACCTAACATGCATCATAATTTCGTTCTGCAGTGCATCATGTATGTTGTGTGGAATGACAACAAAGATTATCTATCTCTATATCTATCTATCGATCTAAAGAACAGGCCGAACAAGGTTACACCTACGGTATGCTAACATAACACATTCAGCTACATGACGCATAGACTACGAACTAAGTATGTGTCTGGTATGTTGACATAACATTAACAGTTATTCAGATAACCATAGCAGAAAGAACATGCTAACAAGTTTACCAAACCAGTCCATTGAATTCTTCATCCTCTGTGTCACTTCTAAAAAACTCAGCACCCTCCGTAGGTAGACGAAGCGCTGCTTCCTCTTCCTCTTCTTCGCTTTCGTCAGACTCGTCGTCAGCTGCAGTTCCAATTATTCTGGCCTTTCCCAATCCTGACATGATGGTTTCGGTTGTCACTGAAGCCCATGCTTTGTTGATCCATCCAATGAAAGTTGGGTGGCGCATTCTCCTGGTTGCCGTGAAGCTGTGCTCTCCATCCATCATCCACTGCACCCACAGGTTACACAAGACTGCCTTGAAGCTCCAGTTCATGGAGATGTCAAGTGTCTGAGTATTTTGGTTAATGTGTTAATAATTTCACATATAAGTCACTCCGGAGTACAGGTCGCACCCCTGGCCAAACTATGAAAAAAAGTGCGACTTATAGTCCGGAAAATACGGTAGATGAGATTGTGGTCAGATTTTCCCAGTGATGGCGGTGTATACATCACTTACATTAGAGGTCTATTGTTATGTTTTTCCGGGTGGGACAATAGATAAATAGATTCATCTCATTGTGCGCACAAGGCACACAACGAAATGATCGTTCCAGATGACTCATCCAGAGACGAGCATCTGGGTGCTACCGTTAGGCAATGTGGTTTAAAACAACACAGCGCAGGGACAGGGGGTCGAATCTGCAACCTTCCGGCTGCAAGGCGAGCACCTACCCACTGCGCCACAGCAACAGCAGTATACATTCTGGTGAAAAGCAGACAGTGTTGAATCCAGACAGTGTTGAATCCAGGGTAGTGTGGTTAAAATCTCCTGATAGAACAATGAATATCTCCTGATGCTGCATTTGCAGCCTCGTGATGGATGTGTGTATGATGTCACACGCAGTCTCAGCATACACCTGCAGAGGAAAGTAAACACAAACAGCAATGGCATGTAATAGAGTTGTAGATTCACCGCCAGAAGTTCAATATTGTGACAGCAGATCCTCTCCTTCACTATCACATGCCTGGGGTTGCACCGTCTGATGTTCATTAACAGCACGAGTCCTCCTCCTCTGCTCTTGCCGCTCTGCTTAGTTCCTGTTGACTCTTAGAGTACTGAATCCAGGAATGTTGGCCACGTCTCCATCAGACAAATCAGACTGCATTCTCTGTAGATTCTCTGGTGTTTTAGTTTCAGCTCGTCAGTTTTGTTGACCAGCGAGTTCACATTCCCCATCACTACTGAGGGAACAGATGGCTTGTATCTCCTGTGTTTCTCCGTTAGCTTAGCCTTTAGCTTAGCTTAGCCCCTGCTCTTTGGCTCTGCTTGCGAAAAAATACTATCCATATCCATAGGATACACAAAAGGTACACACTACAATGTAGTGAGAATCCTGCACCTTCACCAGCGCCTCTTCACTGTTCAGAGCCTGCTGTGCTTTGTCAAACGTCAGGTCCTGCAGGGTCTTTCTCTATCCGAGTGAGTCGTGAATGTCCTGAGCTCAAGCTAGAGTGTCCACCTCCACCTGAGTGTCCTGAGCCCTGGCCAGACGGTCTGACATTGCCCATGTGTCCTGAGCCTGAGCCTGGGGGTCCGACATTGCCTGTGTCTTGGGTTTCCTCTGGTTTTTCCTGTGAACAGTGTCAGAGTTAGGCTGTGTAGCAAGCAGAGTTGGACCCAAATGCAGGCTACGTGGCAATAAAACTTATCCTGAAGTGTAGTTTTAATGCTGAAGTTACTCGAAAATGAAAAAATACAAGAATACAAAATTCTTAGTCTTCCAGGAAAGAGCCTGATTGCACGAGAATCTCGGCAGTTTCCAACATCGTGGCCCGTCATTAACTGCAAAACTTTTACTGATTAGTCTTCTCCGCCCACTTATTCTTAGACAGTGTCACAGGTAATTGAAAATTTCCAGTCATTTTTTTTTCTGTAACACTCTGGAGCATGGCAAAGAGGATCTGGACAGCTTACAGGTGTATGTTGATGAGTGTTTTGAGCGGATCGTCATGGGGAAACCAGATAAGACGCAGACTCCCACCACCAGCAAAGGAACTCCGTCCACCAAAAGATGTTGCCCTGCAGACTCCCCAGAAGCAGCTTCTCCACAAACCAGCACTGTGATGGACATTCTGGAGTCCATTGATAGCAAGCTGCTTTGATGCCCGCCTGGCCCTAGTTGATATCCCTCACAAAGCGTTTCAAGCCTTGTGGAAGTCTGTAGAGTTCAGCCAGTAGTACTATGTAAAATGTAAAATGCTGTCCACAGGGAGTCAGTGAAGTCTCTCACCGAGGGAATGACCCGGCTCACCAAAGAAAATAAAAAATTAAAGATACCGTTATTGAGCTCCAGGCCCGAAGCATGAGTGGCAAGCTGTAAGCAACCTGACGGACGCAGACTCAACCCGATCGTGGCCAAATTCAAACATTACAAAAAAAGAGCTGATGAAAAGCCATGGCTAGGAGCTGAGAGGAACGGACTTCAGCATAAACAATCAGTTTCCAGAGTAGATCCTGGAGAGATGCAAGGTCCTGTTCCCAATATGGAAAAAGTTCAGGCAAGAAGTCTCCCATGCTGTCATTGTTGTGGATAAACTTTATGTAAACGGACAGCTTTACCGTGACCAGAATAACATGCCATGGCTCTACTGACAGGTGATCTGTGTCCACACTGATGCCTTTTTCTGATTCTTCTTTTCTTTTTTGTCTTTTTTCTACACGTATTCTTTGGATACTCGTTTGTCTGAATAGGATCATTAATGCTGGTATAATCAGCATAGTGCCCTGATCTTTTGGATCTTTTTTTCTTTCTTTCCCCTCTTCTTGTTGTAGTTTTAAAAATGTTGTTTTGGTGTTTGCACAGTTTTATTTCACTCAGATCCCTTTTTTCATGTCTTTTCTCTTTCCGCACTCAGCAATATGTTTATTTCACTTTCAATGCTGCAGTTTACCATGCTAACATACAGTGCAGACACACACAGACCAACATACAGCACATACACACACACACCAACATTCAGCACATATACACACACAAGAACAGACAGCGTGCAAACACACACACATACTCACACACATGCACATCAACATACAGCACACACACCTTTAGTGAGCACACAACCCTTCAGCAGTAAGTTTAAATACGAGCACACTGAGGTCTGTCTCATAGAATGTGGGGCTGGTTCGAGTGAAAAGAGGCTAAAAATTTTTTAATCGGTTATAAGACTTAAAAGCAGATGTTGTGTTTCCACAGGAAACACATGTATCCAAAACATCTGCGCGCACACACTCTCTTCTCTCCACAGTTCCCTCACACATACTCAGCCTGCTACATCTCCAAACAAAGAGGCGTGGCAATATTAATTAACAGGAAGATAAGCTTTAACATTAGCAACACCACAATAGATCCAGGAGGTAAATTTATAATACTGAACTTATCTATTCAGAATATAGATTTATGTATTGCTAGTATATATGGACCAAATGTTGATGACCCCTCATTTTTTCATAGCTTCTTCACTTCACTTTCTGATCACTCTGATACCACACTTATAATAGGAGAAGACTTCAACTTGGTGTTTAATGCAGATATTGACAGGCTCAGTACAGCAGTGAGTCAAAGGAACTGTCAGTCTGCAAACATTCTACCAATACATGAAGGATTTTGGTCTTTGTGATGCTTGGCGTTCACATCACCCCACTCTGAGAGATTATACTTTTTCTCACCGGTACATCACTCTCACTCTCGCTTAGACTACTTTTTAGTTAGCAGCTCCATGATGATGGCTATCACAGACACTCAGATTCATCCTATCACTATCAGTCATCATGCCCTGGTGTCTATGTCTCTGACACAGAAAAGAGTCACACCACCAATCAGGAACTGGAGATTTAATACATCATTACTTAAAGAACAAGATTTCATTAATTATTTCAAAAAGGTGTGGGCAACATATTTAGAAAATAATGATTCAATTCAATTTAATTCAATTTAATTCAATTTTATTTATATAGCGCCAAATCACAACAAACAGTCACCTCAAGGTGCTTTGTATTGTAGGTAAAGACCCTAAAATAATACAGAGAAAACCCAACAGTCAAAACGACCCCCTATGAGCAGCACTTGGTGACAGTGGGAAGGAAAAACTCCTTTTTAACAGGAAGAAACCTCCAGCAGAACCAGGCTCAGGGAGGGGCAGTCATCTGCTGAGACCGGTTGGGGCTGAGGGGAGAAAGACAGAGATTAGTAATAACTAATGATTAAACACAGAGTGAAGTATAAACAGAGTAAAAAAGGTGAGTAAAAAGAAAAAGTGCATTATGTGAACCCCCCAGCAGTCTAGGCCTATAGCAGCATACCTAAGGGATCGGTCAGGGTCACCTGATCCAGCCCTAACTATAAGCTTGATCAAAAAGGAAAGTTTAAAGCCTAATCTTAAAAATAGAGAGGTGTCTGTCTCCCAAAGCCAAGCTGGGAGTTGGTTCCACAGAAGAGGGGCCTGAAAGCTGAAGGCTCTGCCTCCCATTCTACTCTTAAGTATCCGAGGAACCACAAGTAAGCCAGCAGTCTGAGAGTATAGTGCTCTATTGGGGTAATACAGTACTATGACGTCTTTATAAGATGGGGCCTGATTATGTGAGGAGAAGGATTTTAAATTCTATTCTAGATTTAACAGGGAGCCAATGAGGAGAAGACAATATGGGAGAAATCTGCTCTTCTTTCTAGTCCCTGTCAGTACTCTAGCTGCAGCATTTTGGATCAGCTGAAGGCTTTTCAGGGAGCTTTTACACCAATCTGATAATAATGAGTTACAATAGTCCAAATGCAGGAATTACCTTTTCAGCATCACTCTGAGACTGGATGTATCTAATTTTAGAAATATTGTGCAAATGCAAAAAAGCAGTCCTACATATTTTTTAAATATGTGCATTGAAGGACATATCCTGGTCAAAAATGACTCCAAGATTCCTCACAATACATTTTTGTACAGCTATTTACAAAACCATCAGGTATCACAATAAGATGCCACACAAATTCTTTGTACCACTCTGAAACCTATTCGTGTCCACCACAAGACAGAGGGTCATATTCTCAGGCCTTTTCCAGCAGTAGGAAAGGGGATGTTGTAATGACTTTTTTTTTTCATTCACAAGTACTTTCTACTATCAAATCTCCAGTTTTAACACTTCTTCCTGCACAAAATGTCCATCAAAGAGGACACGGTACAGGAAAAAGCATGGCATAAATTATTAACCATAACTCTGGTTTACTTAGTCTATAAACACTGGTATGTAGTTTGAAGTCTGCACTTTGGACTCATGTTGAAACAAACTCAGTCAGGCAGCATCCTGCTGCTGTCATCTTTAATCAACTATTTGGATGCGCCGTCGTGTCTGTTCACCCCAGAGTGTTAATTATTGATAAAAACCTGAAGAACAGACTGTATGATAAACATTGCACCTTATGAGGGTTCTCTATGGCTTTAGACTTTTATGTTGTTAACCTCTTAACGTCCACCAGATTTCCAATAATCTGTTTTTTATTGTTGTTGTTTTTTCCTTTTTGTCATACCCAAGTCTGGCAAAAGAACTTGCTGCTTCCAAACTGCGGGCATATATAGTTGAATTTAAAGTTAACATCTTCTAGTTCCTGAAATTGTGCTTGTGTAGCATGCAGCTACAGTAAAATGCAACCTAACAACCTAGTGGATGTTAAGATCTTAACACCAGGCTGAAGAGTACAAGCTGGTTGTGGTGGAGGAATAGCTGCTTTTAGATCTGCAGCTGTGTAGAAGATATAATTGAGCTGCTACTTTAAGAGACTGCTACTCAGCTTACATAAGTAGAAACAAGGGATGTGTGGAGAGGAAAAGAGTCTCAGCTAGTTAATCTGGCACTGTTTCAAGCATATAAAAAACTTTAAATAGGGAACCTTTTGTTCAAATGACCCATATTACAGGCAGTCATTGGAGGGGCTGTGAGAGAAAAGGTCTTTCATATTCACACTGCTTGATTATGAACAACGCCCAGGGATATCGCTGAACTACAGATAATTGTGGCCGACTGGAGCTTTTAGCTTGGATAGCCTAAACAAACTCACCTTGGTGCCACATCCTACAACCCATCCTGGCCCGCTCAGTACCGAAGAGACCCTTAATTCACAGAACTGGATTATTTTTTAACACAGCTATCACTCAACTTTCTTCTTTCTTTCACTCACTTCAGACAACACCAGCAGGCTGAGGCTGCCGACCTCACCGTTCACCACCACTGTGCCTCCTGCTCCCTCTCACAGGAGGCACCTTGTCCTCAGCCCACCTTAGGCTGGCGAGGAACAGTCTTGTGGTAGCAACGAGGACAGGCTGATCCGCTGTGGTGGCAAGATGGACGGGTTGTATAGCAACAAGCAGGTGAGTTGAGGTCATGGCAGTGGAGAAATGATGGCCTGAAGGAATAGATGTGGCAATAAACATGCATTCAGCCTGCACCTGTGTGTGTGTGTGTGTGTGTGTGTGTGTGTGTGTGTGTGTGTGTGTGTGTGTGTGTGTGTGTGTGTGTGTGTGTGTATGTGTGTGTGTGTGTGTGTACTTTTTTTGGCTCCAACTAAATCATGTCTATTTTTGACAGCAACTGTTGTTATAATTTTAGTGTGTTAACATCCTTGAACCTTGCGCCTCATGTCTGTGTTTGACTGTGTGACAAAGTTAGAGAGTGGCCAGCAGGGGGCAGGGAGCTCTCACTTTTCAATTTGGTCTGTCTGTGTGTACCCGCAGAAGGACTTCGTAAGTTAATTAGGTTTTCTCCCTTCTTTTTTCCTCTTGGCCTTCCCATTGGGGATTTCTCTCTTTTTTTCCTCCTCTCCCTCTCTCTTTCTTAATCTCTGTATTATGCGTGTGTGTTGGTTGCCATAACTCTATCTTCTGTATCAGCAAATTATACTTCAGGGGAATCTCTTTTTTTTTTCCACTTTAAATGGCCTCCCCCTCCTCCCTTCTCTCTCACTCACTCCTTTGTTATTTATTTATTTTTTTGTGCTTTGCTCTCTCCCCTGCTTTTTTCTCCCTCACTCTTTCCATATCCGTGTCTCCCTGTGTATGCCTATTCCCCTTGAAGTGTGTTGGTTATGGATTCTCAAGCTGTCGGCCTGAGACCAGGAGATTATTAGGAGGATACATGATTAAAGAAACTCTCATTTCCTCCATGGCTGCAGAGAAAACTTTGCCACCAGACAGATTTAGTTTTCTTAACACGTCTATTGGCACAAACAGACTACAGTACACACTGTCTTACAATGAGGCATTAAAAGCACTGTCTGCTTTCTCTTCAATAGCAAAATGTAGCATTTCATGCATTAAGAATTTCCAATCTGAAGTGAAAGAAAGCAGAATGGATAACAACTGAAAGGAACAACAAGCCTTGGTTCATATTTATGGATGTAGCTCTAAATATATTATAGTTTTAGTGATATTTCTTAGCCATGTACAGTTTGTGACAGAAATCTCTGCAGGTTTTTACAGCTTTAATGCTAGTATCACAATGCCAGCATGATCACAATGATGATGGTGCACATGTTTACCAGCTATAATTATTTATTGTTTGCATGGTAACCTTTGCTAATTAGCAGAGATACAATGAAGAAAATAAGTATTTAATACACTGCCAAATTTTCCAAACTAAATGGTAAATGGTAAATGGACTAGTTCTTATATAGCGCTTTTCTACTCAGTATGAGCACTCAAAGCGCTTATACAACCTGTTTGCATTCACCCATGCACTCCCATTCATAAAAGCACTTCCATTTTTACGAAGCTAAGTGCTTTTAATTACCTAACATTCACACGCATTCATACTCTGACAGAACGGTTGGAGAGCAACTTGGGGTTAAGTATCTTGCCCAAGGATACATTGGCATGTAGCCCGGAGTAGCCAGGATTCGAACCGCTGACCTTCCAATCAGCAGGTGACCTGCTCTACCTACTGAGCTACAGCCACCCCAAACTACAAAGAATGGAGAGGTCTGTATTTTGTATTGTAGGTTGTGTGTAGGTTCAACCTCTGTGGAGCGAAATCTCTGTCGATAGATCTCCGGGTTAATGTCATATTTCTTAAGAATTGCCTCTTTAACAGACACCTACTCATGTACCTCATCAATATCCATATGCACATAAGCACTTCTAGCTTTCCCAGTGAGCAGAGGAACAAGACGGAAAACCCAGTCAGTTTCTGGCCAGTTACATGAGACAGCAATCCTTTCAAAAGTTGTTAAAAAATGTTCAATGTCATCCGTTTCTGTTAACTTTTCTAATTTAGGCTCAAAAAAGGAATGAAACTGACCTGAAATAGGGACAACTTTACAGTCCTCTGGCTCTGGTCTCTGTTCCTCTGAATCCGGGTTTTCCAGCTTAGCAGGTTCAGGTGTTAGAGAAGTACGAGCTTGCACTTCTAACTGCAAAAGGCTGAATTGGTGCTGAAGGGCCTTAAACTGTTGCTCCTGTCGGGCCGACTCCTTTCTCATGCTTGCATTCCGAGCCTCCTGTTGGCTCATATGTGCACAAAGGATACCAACAAGATCTGAAATTGCGGGTTCTCTTTCCACTTCACCCTCCGTACCTGTGAGTTCCTCAGATGCTGCTGCTTCCACGAGAACAGCCTGATCCTCAGGGCCTGGTGCATCTTGAGGCTCCACTCGTTTACTCCTTCTTCCTCGTTGCATATTCCAAGCATCAGGATGGTAATAGGATTCATAAAACCTTTGAGCTTCTTGCTGGTAAATCCCACTCCTGAGACCAACTGTGAGGGACTTACACAAACCAGCCAGGAACCCACTGAATGGTTTCAAAAAAAGTTCTTAATTTATTACAAAAAATTATCTCCAAAAAATTATAAGCTGGGCCCAGAACAAAAGTCAGCAAACAAACTTCAACTCAGGTAGGAACTCAAACACAAAAAAACCCACAAACAAGACAAGAGGGAAACTTAAATAGTGGCTGATCAGACCACTGCTGACAAACACAAGGGGGTAAACAACTAACAAACCAACACTAAATAACAAACAAAACTTAATTAACAAACAAATTCCCCCCTCCCCTTACAAACAGATGGTAGAACCCACTAAGGAGTTTATGCCGGCCATATAAGGAGAAGGGCAGGTGGAGCTTCTTCTTGTCCTCCAGCAGCAGCTCCATAGAAACTGATAACTCAAACAAAAGAGAAATTAATCCTACAAAATAGCAAACTGACACCTAAATGTGTGCACTGCAAATAGTCAACTAAGGAATGAAGCTAAATAAAGTATTAATTGAAAATCTAACATACACAATATATAAATACACTTTAAGAATAAAAATATAAACCAATTACCAGCCCCAATCAGCTTCAATGTGGGTGACAGCAGGTACGGCTGTCACATACTGCTAGGTATTTTTATCACTTTGATATTGGTATTTTATTGTTACTATTTATATATAATTTATTAGTACCTATGTTAGTCACACACACTGGATTAATGAACACTGTATGCTTTAGATCAGTAGTATAAAACTGAGGCCTGTTATATTCACTCCTTGGATACTCAGGGCCTCATTTTATCTCCTATTAAAATTCAATTCAATTCAATTCAATTCAATTCAATTCAATTTTATTTATATAGCGCCAAATCACAACAAACTGTCGCCTCAAGGCACTTTGTATTGTGGGTAAAGACCCTACAATAATAAAAACCACTCTCATTTATATTTAGAAGCTTCACTTTTATCTAATACACAAATTTTTGTTCACATAACACTATATCACCTATTTGATAAACTTCAAGTTGCTTCGGACAGTGGGCCCTTGAAATTTGGGTTTGTAGACCCACTTGAGTTTGTGTAATAAAGCATGGGAATAAATTTTGTATACTTACATAAAACTGCCTTAAAGACTTTTATAGTGGAAGTTTTAGAAATCTGTCAGTAGGAGTATTTTGGGGGAGGCAGGTTTAGCTGGGAAAAGTCCTTCATTTTGATAGCTAACAGCTGTAGATCATGAAAAGTTCCAGTGAACTGTGTCTGTGATCCTGCGCAAAGAGGAACTGTTTAGTGGAGCCCAAAGGTGATTGGTCTGCATCGGGTTTCAGGACATGACACTTTATGAAAATTAGGAGGGGTCAAAGGCAAGTTACCAACTTTAAAATTATAAAATAAGGTGCTTACTCTTTGTCTCACCCTTACTCTTTTTGCTCTTCCCTTTCCAGTCCTCTTCTTTTCTCTTCTTGTCTCTTCATCTTTCTCTGTCTCTTTGTTTCTCTCTTCTCCTCTCTTCTTTGTATTCTAGTCTTTCAGTCTTTTCAATAATTAATTCTATTTTATTGCAAGAAATAAGTATTTCATACAATAGGAAAAACAGAACTATCTGGCACAGAAACCTTTGTTAACAATTACAGAGGTCAGACGTTTCCTGTTGTTCTTGACCAAGTTTGCACACACTGCAGCAGGATTTTGGCCCAGTCCTCCATACAGATCTTCTCCAGATTTTTCAGGTTTCAGGGCTGTCAATGGGAAACATTGAGTTTCAGCTCCCCCCAAAGATTTTCTATTGGGTTCAGGTCTGGAGACTGGCTAGGTCACTCCAGGACCCTGAAATGCTTCTTACAAAGCCACTCCTTAGTTGCCCTGGCTTTGCGTTTGGGGTTATTGTCATGCTGGAAGACCCGGCCACGACCTGTCTTCAATGCTCTTACTGAGGGAAGGACGTTGTTGTCCAGAATCTTGCAATACATGCCCCCATCCATCCTCCCTTCAATACAGTGCAGTCATCCTGTCCGCTTTGATGCTTCCACCCCCATGCTTCATGGTGGTATTCTTGGGGTTGTACTCATCCTTCTTCTTCCTCCAAACATGGCGAGTGGAGTTGATATCAAAAAGCTCTAATTCACTAATTCAGCAGTATGGTGAGTTGTACTTTTCATGCACTTTATTTATTTATTTATTTATTTTTGTGGTGTATCTTATTTTGAAAGCACATCTAAATGATACCATGGAAACCACAGAGTCTTGGGGCAGAGAGAATGTTACTCGTGTTATGTTGTTGGCGCAATGTTACAAGGACGCTGCTATGAGTACCATCCATCGATTCCCTTCCGCTTATCCCAGGATGGATCGCGGGGGCAGGAGCCTAAGCAGAGAAGCCCAGGCTTCCCTCTCCCCAGCCACCTCCTCCAGCTCATCCGGAGGGACCCCAAGGCGTTCCCAGGCCAGAGGAGAGATATATCTCTCCAGCGTGTCCTGGGTCTACAATGGGGCCTCCTCCGGTGGGACATGCCCAGAACACCTCACCCAAGACGTGGCCAGGAGGCATCCTAATCAGATGCCCGAGCCACCTCAACTGACTCCTTTTGATGTGGAGGGGGAGCGGCTCTACTCTGAGTCCCTCCCAGATGGCTGCACTCCTCACCTTATCTCTAAGGGAGAGACCAGCCACCCTTCGAAGGAAACTAATTTCTGCTGCTTGTATTCACGATCTTATTCTTTCGATTAATAGCCAAAGCTCGTGACCATAGGTGAGGGTAGGAACATAGATCGACCGGTAAATCGACAGTTTCGCTTTTACACTAAGCTCCCTCTTCACCACAACAGACCAGTGCAGCATCCGCATCACTGTAGAAGCAACCCCGATCCATCTGTCAGTCTCCCGTTCCCCTCTCCCGTCACTCGTGAACAAGACCCTGAGATACTTGAACTCCTCCACTTGGGGCAGGAACTCGTCCCTGAGCTGGAGAGGGCACTCCACCCTTTTCTGGCTGAGGACCATGGTCTCAGACTTAGAGGTGCTGAATCTCATGCCAGCTGCTTCACAAATGCAAATTGTTCCACTGCAAGCTGGGTTAGGGTTAGGGTTAGGGTTAGGGTTGTGGAGCCCAGATGCCAGCTCCTAGCCAAAACAGTTCGCTGATAGTGATGGAAGTTCATCAGCGGCCGTGGTACACCAGATCCAGCTTCACAAATCACAGAGAGGGCTGAGGGGGAGAGCGGCCGTCACGCATAGCTCTGGAAAGATATGATTGCCAGCCAAGGCCGGCTAGGGAGCCGGTACAGCTGGAACAGCATTCTGCGACCAGGACGAAAACCGCATTGTTGCTCCTGGATCCGAGGTTCGACTAACGGGTGGACCCTCCTTTCCAGCACCCTGGCACAGACCTTACCGGGGAGGCTGAGGAGTGTGATCCCCTGAAAGTTGGAGCACACCCTCCTGTCTCCCTTCTTAAAGGTGGAGACCACCACCCATGTGTGCCAATGCAATGGCACTGCCCCAGATCTCCACATGATGTTGCAGAGGCGTGTCAACCAAGACAGCCCTACAACATCCAGAGCCATCAGGATCTCAGGGCGAATCTCATCCACCCCAGGGGCCCTGTCACTAAAGAGTTGTTTAACTACCTCGGTGACCTCACCCTCGGTGATGGGCAAGTCATCCCCTCGTCCCCAGACTCTGCTTTCACTACAGAAGGCGTGTCAGTGGGATTTAGGAGGTCCTCGAAATATTCCTTCCACGTCCGACTATGGCCTCAGTTGAAGTAAGCAGCACTCCACCCCCACTATAAACCATGTGAGTGGAGCACTGCTTTTCCCTCCTGAGTCGCCTGATGGTTTGCCAGAATCGCTTCGATGCTGGCTGAAAGTCTTTCTCCATAGCCTCACTGAGCCTCCGCTTGGCCAGCCGATACCTGTCAGCTGCCTCCGGAGTCCCACAGGCTAACCAAGCCTGATAGGACTCCTCCTTCAATGAGGGAACAGTTTACTCTGCCCCGGGATAGGGTTACCAGGGCCCCACCCTGGAGCCAGGTCTGGGAAGGGAGCTCGAGGGAGAGTGTCTGGTGGCCGGACATTATCCCATGGTGCCCGGCGGGTGCAGCCTGAAGAGGTTACATGGGCCCCCCCCTCCTGTAGGCCCACCACCCACAGGAGGTGTCCTAGTGGTCGGGTGCAGTGTGTGACGTGCGGTGGCCAAGTGTGGACACCCTGGTGAACCGATCCCCAGCTATCAAGACTAGCTATTTGGACATGGAATGTCACCTCTCTGGTGGGGAAGGAGCCTGAGCTAGTGCGTGAGGTTGAGAGATACCAGCTAGATATAGTTGGGCTCACCTCAACCAGTCTCCTGGAGAGGGGCTGGACTCTGTTCCAGTCTGGAGTTGCCCTTGGTAAGAGGCGGCGAGCTGGGGTGGGTATTCTTGTATCCCCCCGGCTTGCTGCCTGTATGTTGGAGTTTTCACCGGTGGATGAGAGGGTTGTTTCTCTGTGCCTTCGGGCTAGGGAATGGGTCCTGACTGTTGTTTGCGTTTATGCGCCGAATGACAGTTCAGAGTACCCACCATTTTTGGAGTCGCTGGGCAGGGTGCTGGAGAGTGCTCCATCTGCTGACTCCATAGTCTTGCTGGGAGACGTCAACGCTCACATGGGCAGTGACAGTGAGACCTGGAAGGGTGTGATTGGGCGGAACGGCCTGCCCGATCTGAACCCGAATGGTGTTTTGTCGTTGGACTTCTGTGCAAACCTCAGTTTGTTCATAACAAACACCATGTTCAAACATAAGGATGTCCATAAGTGCAAATGGCACCAGGACATCCTAGTTTCACAGGTCGATGATCGATTGTGTAATTGTATCACCAGATCTGCGGCCGTATGTTCTGGACACTCGGGTGAAGAGAGGAGCTGAGCTGTCAACTGATCACCACCTGGTGGTGAGTTGGATCAGGTGGCGGGGGAGGAAGCTGGACAGACCTGGCGCACCTAAACGTATTGTGAGGGTGCGCTGGGAATGCCTGGCAGAAGCCCCAATTCGGGAGATCTTCAACTTCCACCTCCGGCAGAACTTCAACAGCATTCCGAGGGAGGCTGAGGACATTGAGTCAGAATGGACCATGTTTCTCACCTCCATTGTTGAGGCTGCTGCTCAGAGCTGTGGCTGCAAGGCTTCCTGCTATGAGTGCACAGTACAAAAAATCTTGTGCAACAGAAACTGCTTTTTTTAAGACCAGTTCACTGACAATATTCATGTGCAATAATACCACTGTCTACGCAGTACATGACAATATGATTTGCAATAACAGCCACCACTAACCACTTTTCTTTCTTTATAGCATAATATACAGTGGCTTGCAAAAGTATTCATACCCCTTGAACTTTTCCATATTTTGTCACATTACAACCACAAACATAACATATTTCACTGGAATTTAATGTGAAAGACCAACACAAAGTGGTATACAATTGTGAAGTGGAACGAAAATTATACATGATTCAAAACATTTTTTACAATAAAAAACTGAAAAGTGCGGTGTGCAAACGTATTCAGCCCCCTTTTCTCTGATTGCAACCAATTGCATTCAGAAGTTGCCTGATGACTGTTAATGTCTAAAAAGAGTCCACCTGTGTGTAATCTAATCTCAGTACATATACAGCTGCTCCGTGACGGCCTCAGAGGTTCGTTAAGAGAATATTGGGGAGTAAACAGCATCATGAAGTCCAAAAAACACAGCACACAGGTCAGGAATAAGGTTGTGGAGAAGTTTAAAGCAATCTTAGGCTATAAAAAGATTTCACAAGCTTTGAACATCTCACGGTGCACTGTTCAATCCATTATCCGGAAATGGAAAGAGTACGGCACAACTTTAAACCTACCAAGACAAGGCCGTCCACCTAAACTTACAGGCCGACCAAGGAGAGCACTGATCAGAGATGCAGCCAAGAGGCCCATGGTGACTCTGGACCAAATGCAGAGATCCACAGCTCAGGTGGGGGAATCTGTCCACAGGACAACTATTAGTCATGCACTGCACAAATGTGGTCTTTATGGATGAGTGGCAAGAAGAAAGCCATTTTTAACTTCTTTGGGCTGGCGGGCCCGCCGGTGTCCTCATTTGCATGCACGTTTGTAATGATGCTAGAACTGCAACCAAATAAGAGAGAGCAATTATTCTTTTTGCATATAAAAACAGAGGAATTACACTTACATATTGTGTATTCAACATGTCCCCAGAGCGCTATATCCTTCCTCCAACGGGTTCGCAGTAATCATGTAAATTGCGTATAAAGCGCAAACAACAAAACCGTATAATCCATGGGGTCATTGTTTTCATTAGCTGCTAAGAGCACTTCCTATATTGGACTGTCCGTCATCACGTTGTCACATGAACTATCACATGATTTCATGCAAGCCACTACCTGCAGCAACAGGAAGTGATGTCATTTTCCCGCGAATCGCTCATATTCCTGCCGGGAAATGTAGTTTTATTCTCCTAGGCCTGGCACAGCAGAAACCATTGCATGTTTGACTTTATACCTTCCTGTATATGTTCCAGAGACACTTAGAACTTTGATTACACTATTGAAAGTAATTTATTTTGATGCACATGCTGTCTTTTCAAATTCTGCACAGTATTCTTTTTTTTTTCATTTTCCTACAGTTTATAAAATGAGTGTATCTTACAAATGAAGTTATGAACAGACTCAAAATTTATTTTCTGTGGTTTGAAAGGCCTCTGTGCATCTTTTTCTAATTTACAATTTTGAAGAATACAGCTATGGCTTTTCTGTATCTAGAAAAATATGTAAAAATAATAACGATTTTCAATTTTTTTGTGGGTTATTGGACTTTTTAGCTAATTTCTGTAGGTACTATCTATTTCTTTCATACATATTTTGAAAATTTGGGAGGTAAAGATTCTATTGATGTATAGAAAATTGAACTATTCCAAAAATGGCACTACAGCATGTAAAAATGTAAAGATATGGCCTGGTGGACCTGTTCTATTGTAGGTCATAAAAGGTTAAAAGAAAACCATAAAAAGTCCCATTTGCAGATTGCCAGAAGCCATGTTGGGGGACACATCAAACATGTGGAACAAGGTGCTTTGGTCAGATGAGACCAAAATTGAACTTTTTGGCCAAAATGCAAAACGCTATGTGTGGCGGAGAATTAACACTGCACATCACTCTGAACACAGCATCCCACTGTCAAATATGGTGGTGGCAGCATCATGCTCTGGGGCTGCTTCTCTTCAGCAGGGACAGGGAAGTTGGTCAGAGTTGATGGGAAGATGGATGCAGCCAAATACAGGGCAATCTTGGAAGAAAACCTGTTGGAGTCTGCAAAAGACTTGAGACTGGGGCAGAGGTTCGCCTTCCAGCAGGACAACGACCCTAAACATAAAGCCAGGGCTACAATGGAATGGTTTAAAACCAAACATATTCATGTGTTAGAATGGCCCAGTCAAAGTCCAGACCTAAACCCAATCAAATATTTGTGGCAAGATCTGAAAACTGCTGTTCACAAATGCTCTGACTGAGCTTGAGCTGTTTTGCAAAGAAGAATGGGCAAAAATTTCAGTCACTAGATGTACAAAGCTGGTGGAGACATACCCTAAAAGACTTGCAGCTGTAATTGCAGCAAAAGGTGGTTTCAGATCTGAATTTTGTTCCTGTAAGAGTGGGAAAGTTTTTTGAATACTTTTAATCCTTGAAAAGACATCCTGTGGAAGAGAACCTAAGATTACTTATAATTAATGAATGACTGCAGAAGCTGAATGTAACCCTCAAAACCCATAATATTCTTTTTTTTTTCAACCATTGTATTGTAAACAGTATTGCGTTTTAATTCTGCTCAGTTATAGGTTTAACCTATAACTGTAATCCCAATATTGACTTTATATAGATTATTTCTCATTTGTAATACACTTATTACTGTCAAAAGGTCCTCACAATAAATGGGAATCTGTGTGAATTGTGTAAACAATGTAGAAATGAGGTATCATCCATGTCACTTAGCTTTTCATAAGTTCATACTAGGCATGGCCAAGAAAGGACCTCATGAATTCAGATGTTTGATGTTTTCTGTACAAGCTAAGAAAACTATGATTAGTGTACTTATTGTTCTTTTTGTCACACCTCTAGAGCTCTTAGAAAGGGTGGTCTCACTAGTAATGATCAAAAGGTTATTCCCTACACTAGATGGGAACCTGAGCGAGTGAGTGAGTGAACATCGGTGAGATTATTTTGTTCCATTTTCAGAGTTTTTTATCTGATTTTTTGCTTAGTTCAGATAAAATAATTGTAGTGGATGATTTTTACATCCGTGTACATAGATGTACATCCCCAACACTGCATTTAATCTTTTATTAGACACAACTGGTTTCTCTCAACATGCCCACTCTCTAGATCAGGGGTGGGCAAAGTACGGCCCATGGGCCACACCCTGCCCATTGGTCTTTTTTTTTTTTTTTTTTCTTAATTTCTTTATTAAACTTTTTCAATATTGAAAAATTACAAAAATAGAGAAGAGGGAAAGGAAGAAAAAGCAGCAAAAATACAAAGGAAATAAAAAGGATAAACTCAACATTTTGCAACTAGTCATTGTTACTTTCAAAGTAATCATATACAGGTAACTGAAAACAACCAAGCAAATAAGGCACTGGTTACCCCCCCACCCCCATATTGTAAAAAGGACTACTGAACATGAATGAAAATCTATTGAACACATAAAAATTTGTAGACTTGGAAGAAACAACACAGGAATGTACCTATATATACATATACCTCCTACATTCCACACAGACATACACACACACACACACACACACACACACACACACACACACACACACACACACGCTTATGTATACATAAGTACACATACATACAGATAAATGAAAAATAAATAAAGTGTTGCAGGGGGCAACTAGAAAGCACCTGGGGAGGCTAAGGGCCTTGCTCAAGGGCCCACAGTGGGGCTACTGAGAGTGGATACAGGCAGCACTTCAACACTTCAATTTTCCAATGCCAGTCTGAGGGTTCTCTGGGCTTTTTCCATCCAAGGGTGGAAATTCATTTTTTTCCAGTACATGCTTCAAACCAGCATCCTGTCAGTCATAAGCCCTAATAAACCCTCTTCTTCTCCTCTAGGCCACCACTTCCCCCCCAAAATTTGATTTGCTTTGTCCATTCATCCTGGGATTGAACAAGGGCTCTTTCACTTGTTATGCAAATGTTTAAGCCACTATGCTGTGGAGCCATTACTTAAAAAAAAAAGCCCTTACTTAATTAGCTGTCTTAGCTAAATATAGGCCAATCTCCAACCTTAATTTTATCGCAGAAGTTCATGAAAGACTAGTTGTTAAACAGCTAACTGATCATTTGTTTATTTGAAGAGTTTCATTCAGGATTTAGGGAGCATCATAGCGTAGAAACCGCACTAGTGAAGGTTATGAGTGATCTTCTTATGGCCTCTGAAAGTGGACTCATCTCTGCGCTTGTTCTGCTAGACCTCAGTGCAGCTTTCATTACCGCTGACTACAATATTTTACTACAGAAATTAGAACACCTCGTTGGTATTAAAGGAAGTGAGCTGACAAGGTTTGAATCATGTCTATCTGACTGATTCCAGTGTTTGCATGGAGACTCTTCCTCACACACAAAAGTTAGTCACAAATATCATCAGGGTTCTGTACTGTGACCAATCTTTTTACATCATACATTAGTCAAAACAGTGCATATATTTTATTACCCAGCGCAATATATCCATTAAGCCAGATGATACAAATCAACTAGTTTAACTACAGACAATGTTTTAAAGACATAAAGGCCTATTTTCCTACTTCTTACTTTCCATTTGCACCTATTCATACAAGCACATTTTTTTACACCTAAGTGCTTTTTATCTAACATTCACACTCCAATGTACACATCAGAGAGCAACTTGGGGTTCAGTATCTTGCCCAAGGATACTTTGGCATGCAGGCTTGATCAACCAGGTATCAAACCACCGCCCTTCAGATTAGATGATGATGACCTGCTCTACCTTTTGAGCTACAGTCTGCCTGTCTACAAAAGAAACCAAAACTGGATTTAAGCACCATAAAATGTGATTGACATTTAATGGAGAATTGTCCTAAACTTAACCTAATGTTATCTTCAAGATAATATCACCCTAACTTAATGTAATCTTAAGTTTTCTTTGGCCTAATGTAATTGTAAAAATTGTAAATAAAAACACCTAAAATCAATTTTATACCATAGTGCTCTGGTTCCTGCTCCAGGCCATTTGTTTTCTTCTTCTGCAATTATAATTCTCTGTTCCCATTCTAGATGTTTTCATGTTTACTTACCTGTTCATCCAAATGCAATGCATACATAACTTTTGCTTACCCTGATTCCCCGGTTCTATTCATTTACTATTTTTGATGCCCGTTTTTCTCATAAGGCCTTGCATATATTTATTGTGGCATCATTAGTTTTTTTTTTTTTTTTAGTAATTCCTTCCTTGTGACTTTGCCAAACCTGCTTTCCTGTTTGTTTTTAATGTATTTTTTTTAAATCTTGCTTTTTATTCATCTTAACTATCTCCTGGTTGCTGAGGTTCTTAATCTGACATTGTAACATATCCTAATCATAATCCACCCTCATCCCAATCTTAACCTAAATCTGACCTTATCGTAACCTGTACTATTAGTTTACTCATGTTGTGGTACTTTTAAGATTATGGAACTATCAGCTCAAGTACAGACTCACACAGAGACCACTAAATGTATTTTCTCCTTTATATGTGCTCCATCTATCTATATAGCACATACACAGTATTTGCACTGTAATAATCATGTTGAGAACATGCATACACCTCAGCACACACACACACACACACACACACACACACACACACACACACACACACACACACACACCACACACACACACACACACACACACACACACAACACACACACAAACACAAAAGCTCTCTCTGTGGTGATGTTAAGCTGAACAGAACAGGGCTGGAGGTGCAGCTAATCACGGTGGTCCTGATAAGAGTGTATCAATTTCCTATGTCTTGCGTCCATCCTTTTGTGAAGGTGGGAGTGGGGTGGTGGGGGCTTATAACTCCAGCAGCACTTTGGCGAATGGAGCTTCTGACTTTTTCTCTGCAGCTAATCAGTTAGCACACTCCTCTACATGGCTGCTGGCTTCTCCCCACTTCCTTTCCTTTCTTCTGTTAGTGTTTAACTGTTTAATCAAACATGATTCATGATCATTATTATAATTTCTCTGCTTTTCTGGCATTCTGAATGACAATACAGTCAGACAGTTAAAGGTAAGCTCCATCATCTATAAATTAATCCAAACTGTATTAATTTATACGGTCAGAATTCAAACTTCCTCTTACTCTCTTAAATAGTGATCCTTTTTGCACAGATCATTTTGCAACCACAGCCCAAATCTGTCTGTCAATCTCCACTCCCTTGATTCTTGAACAAGAGATACTTAAACTCCTTCACTTGGGGCAGCAGCTCGTCCCTGAACTTCCTGCTCAGGACCATGGCTTCAGACTTAGATGTGCTAATTCTCAAATCCACTCCACATTTGGCTGAGAACTGCTCCGGTGTGTACTGGATGCCAACTGAACCACATGAGCTGCAGAGAAGAGAGTCTGAGGCCACCAAGGCAGAAGCCCTCTGCCACTTAGGTATGCCTAGAAATTCTGTCCATAAAAACTATGAACAAAATCGGTGACAAAGTTCAAACCTTGGGATGTCCAACACCCACTGGAAACAAGTCCAACTTATTGCTGGCAATGTGGACCAAGCTCTCGCTGCAGTTGTACATACAAGGAACACCTCACCTATGAGGCATCCAGGAGGCATTCTAGTCAGATGCCCAAACCACTTCAACTGACTCCTTTCAATGCAGAGGAGTAATGGTCTGTAAGCAGCGATTTCAGTAACGTGTTTCTCTAATCTGACTACTTTTTCAGTAATGAGTAATCTAACGCATTACTATTTGCAGTCCAGTAATCAGATTAAACTAATTTGTCCAAGTCACTGTGCATTATTATTTTTGTCATTTTCCTTAGTAAAAAAAATATATTTTTGCTTCTTGAGTCTCGGAGAGTGATGTCTGGCCGATGCAACAATTAAGTCCTGTTTTCAGCATGAGGACAATAATAGCACACAGCGACACAAACGTTAACAATGGAGGGAGGAGAGAGATGCGCGTTTTCTAGCTGGAAATACAGGCACTATTTTGAGTTTGTGTCATCTAAAGATGACAATATCAAGGTTAGTTGTTCACTCTGTGCTGGTGATAAAGTGCTAACTGGCTTCAAAAACACTATGTCAGATCTGAAGAAACATTTGAAGTTGCAGCACCATGCAGTCAAACTTACAGAGCGAGTCTCACCAGGTGGTGCGAAGCAGAGGTGCAGCTAATGCATGAGCCCCCCCCAGCACCCAAACAACAAAAGCTGGACTTCAGTGCAAAACCAGTAAGTGGGGACAGCTCCAGAAGTTGGTCAGACAGTATTTAGTAGAGCAGGGGTGGCCAACTCCAGGCCTTGAGGCCTGGAGTTTGCCGCACGCATGCAAGCACGGGCACACACGCGCACGCACACGCACACACACACACACACACACACACACCACAGATTGTTGGTCTCTAATTCCATTTTTTTTTCCTTTTCAGTTGCTGTTGTTTTGTTTGGGATTTTTTTGGTTGCGTTGGTTGGTTGGTTAGCAGGCTAACTTGGAAAATTATGAACATATTTTGATGAAAATTTCTGTTGGGGGGTGGTGCAAGGAACATTCGAATAAATTTTGGTGGTGATGTGGCTCATGACCTGGTTCCAGGATTTTGTAAAAGGATTCTTTACCAGGCAATGCATGTGTGCTGAGTGCCCTTGTAGTTGTATGCATTTCCTTGCAGGTGCAGCAGTTAATGATGTACATGTCTTTTCTTCTATTTGTGCTCTATCAGCTCTGGTATTGCTGTATTGCACACATACACATATGAATAATAAAATGAATAAATGAAAAAACAAACACTAACGAGAGGAGCCTATAAAGAGTTTATAGAGCTAATTTTTGGAAAGCAAATGCATTTGGCACAACAGTGCATTCAGATCAGGGTTATTATAGTTAACGAAAACGTACAAAATAACGAAAACTGAAATTGAAAAAACATTGTCGTTAACTGAAATAAATAAAAACTACAATTAAAGGAAAAAAACGATAACTAACTAAAACTGTATGGTGAGTTTAAAAACTAACTAAAACTAACTGAAATTATTGTGGATTGATCCTTTTTCCGCTCTCCGAGTTTAAGCTGGGAGCGCCGTCGGGCAGCTGTGTGCGTGCGTGTGCACGAGAAAGCAGCAGAGTCGCTCTGAACCGATCGGGTTCAGAGCGACTCTGCCGCAACGCTGTGATTAACCTGTTCAGTCCTTGTGCGTTTCCGTCTACTTTATCAGTGAGAGAATAACAATCAGGAATAATAATCAAAGCATCAGTATAAGGACTCACAACTGTCAGCAAATTCCTGGAGGGAGACTGCTGTCGGAATGGACGTGAGGAAATGAAGGAAGTGGAAAAAACAGGGACAAATATGTTTGCAGACAAAAAACTGAGCACAAAGAGCTAGGACCAAAAAAGTCTCAGCTGGCACCGCAGCACACGACCACAAGGTAATTAACACACCCAACACACACAGCTACACAAGCATAAACGCGGACATGAGGTCGGACACTTCTGTAGGTTGTGTACAGAGGCTGCAAAGACCCTACAAGTTTAATTAACAAGCATCTAACCAAGCTAGCTCCAAAGCAGAAGCAGCTTCGGGTGGTGGAGAACATCAGGATGCAGCTGGATTTGAGCTTTGACTCCTTCAAAGAGTTTGTTTTTGTCAAACACCACATGTAGGTGTTGTTTATCTACTGCACTGATGCTGAAGTTTATTGTGAAGTTTATTGTAGAATTTATTGAGTTTGGGAGTTCATGTTTTTCTTTGTTTCTCCCTGTTGATGTTCATGTGTGTCCTAATTATTACACATTTAGCATGTAGTGCTTCTGTCTTGTGAACTGTTGGTCGTTAAATATATTTCTTCATGGTATCTTGAGTTTTTATTACACAATAGTCACTTTTGCGCATTGAATCTTGCACCTGACAAAGTATGAAAATACTAAAACTAATACTGAAACTAACGAAACTAAACTAAAACTAAGCATTAAACCAAAAATAAAAACTAATAAAAATGAGCAAAACCACTCTGAAAACTAATTAAAACTAACTGAATTAGAGAAACAAAAGTAAAAACTAACTGAAACTAATGTAAAATCCAAACTATTATAACCCTGATTCAGATCATGATTCTGATTGCAAAAGCTGCTAGGCAGGATAGGTTATTTAGAAAAGGAAAAAAAAACGAACAAAAAAACGATGGTACATTGTGGTCTTAGACACAAATGGTTGGACAAAATACTCTTCACCCCAGAGGGTGCAACTGTGTGTGTCACATGGTTGGCTATTGGATACATGTATAAATAAGCAGCAATATAGGTCTTTCTAATTAAGTGTTTAGTGAGTGTATAGTATCAATATTGGATTCAAGTCCTTGTTCACATCTCAGAGGTAAAGAACAAGAACATACACTGAAAACATTGGTGTTAAAAAAAGAAGCACTTTTGTCAATCTATCCCAGGCCTCATGTCCACCTCTATTCTCCTCTGACTTCCCCCTCCTTCTTGTCCAGAGGTAGCTTTCAGTAAGACATATTAATGCAGCAGTTTAATTAGTGAGAGCCCATATGGCTATTGATTATGTTCTTCCCAAGGTAAAGCTTGCCTTGTGCTCCTAGTCATATATTGATCTGTTGGTGGGAAGAAACATATCAGCAGTCACAGAGTTCACATAGCAAGTGAATCTCTAAGCATACATTTCCTCACCACTTTTAAAGCAGCAGTATGTATTTTTAGCACTGGACTTATTACATTTGATTTACTATATCGCCTAAGACTCACTATCACAACTTTCAGGCAAATGCTAGTTAAAACTATAACATTAAACATCCATATATTCATATTTTAGCTAGTCTTGAGCACATATACAATGTCATGTGCCAAACACACATTTGATGGTTTTATATAGATATAGTTTCAAATTAAGATTATGTTTATACTCAAACCTTCTCATTATGACATAATCAGACAGCAAAATGATTCGTTAATTCTAGTTGCAACATTTTGGTCAGACATATCTTGTGCATCACAAAGCAACCCTTCTTTGTGTTCGCCTTCAGAAATGGCTGGCACCCATAAAAGGTGTTAATAGGAGCAACGTGCAAAACCGCTGACATAATCTATTCAAAACACAAACTTTAAGACGTGTCAAAGTAGGCTGTGCAGCAAACAGGCAATGGACCCAAATGCAGGACTTGGAAGACAAGACATAAACTCAAATAACCTTTACTGTTTAGTATATACCTTTCTTGACAACTACAGTGTATCACAAAAGTGATATCGGAAATGTGACTGTTAGCAAAAACATCTGGGTCTTCCCTAACCAGAAACCCTGGATGAAACAGCCAGGTCCGTTCACTTTTCAAAACCCGCGATGCTGCCTTCAGGTCAGGCGACAGAGCTCTGTACAGTGCTGCTCGAGCAGACCTGAAAAGAGGAATTAAAAAGCCAAGGCGGACTACAGGAGGAGAATAGAGTCCCATCTGTCAAGCAATAACACACGGGAGGTGTGGCAGGACATTCAGAGCATCACAAACTCAGAGGCTGTGATGTGACAGCAGGAGACCTGAGTGTGTCACTAGCAGAGGAACTTAACTGTTTCTTTGCTCGCTTTGAGACCCTGAGGACCACCCATCTGCTCCGGCCCTGCTCCCCCCCACTGGGCTCCAGCTCCACCCCACTCACTGTCCAGGAGCATGCTCTTGTCAGTGAACCCAGGAAGGCTGCAGGTCCAGAGCAGTCATCCCCCCTGCCTAAAACAGCCCCAATCATCCCCGTGCCCAAAAGGTCATCCATCACCAGCCTAAATGATTACCGCCCTGTGGCCCTCACACCGGTAATCATGAAGTGCTTTGAGAGGCTGGTTCTCCAGCACATCAAAGACCACACCCCCACACACTTTCGACACCCATCAGTTTGCATATTGTGCAAACAGATCCACAGAGGACACCATCGCTGTAGCTCTCCACACTGTGTTGAGCCACTTGAAGCAGCAGCAGAGCTACGCTCGCATGCTCTTTGTGGAATACATTCTCACCATCAAACTGCACACCCTGGGCCTCCCCCCTCTCACATTTTCCTGGATAAAGGGCTTCTTAACCAACCAGCCCCAGACTGTGAGACTTGAGACTTGACTGTGAGGCCCCCAGCTCTCCTCCACCCGCACACTGAGCACTGGCTTCCCACAGGGCTGTGTGCTGAGCCACCTCCTGTACTGCCTCTACACCCATGACTGCAGTCCGACCCACAACAACAACCTTATCGTCAAATTTGCTGATGACACCACAGTGGTCGGACTCATCTCAAAGGGAGATGAGGCAGCCTACAGAGAGGAGGTCCTGAAGTTGACAGCGTGGTGTTCATGAGAACAACCTGGCACTGAACACCATGAAAACCAAAGAGATCATCATCAACTTCAGGAAACACAGGACTGACTCAGCCCCCCTCTACATCAACAGTGAGTGTGTGGAGAGGGTCCACACCCAGCACGGAGCTTCTGGGGGGGCTGGGAGGTAGGCACGCCCCCAGCCTGGGCCTAGAGGGGGGGCCCGGATGGGAGAGAGGATAAGATTTCAGGTAGCCAGGCCTCTATCACGTCCGAGGAGAATTGGAGAAGGGGGGGCCCTCTCCTTAGTGTATCCAGATGAGCACGGTGAATGGCCAAAGGCACAGCCTACTTTACATCACCCCATGAATCATTGTTTTACAAAGGGGTTTAAAGGTCGCCACAGTCAGGACTGGTTGCTAAAAACTTTACAAGACTGACTGACTTTAGTGATGTAGTAGCTGTAAAATCCATTCACTTCCGGGGGGGCTGGAGCCTATCCCAGCTGTCATAGGGCAAGAGGCAGGGTACACCCTGTACAGGTCGCCAGCCTGTCGCAGGGCCAACACAGAGAGACAGAAAACATCCACACTCACGCTCTCATTCACACCTATGGGCAATTTATAGTTCCAATTAACCTAACGCCAGTAAGTGCATGTCTTGGGACCAGGGTTATTATAGTTAACGAAAACGAACGAAATAACAAAACTGAAATTGAAAAAACATTGTCGTTAACTGAAATAATAAAAACTAAAATTAAAAGGAAGAAACGACAACTAACTAAACTGAATTGTGAGTTTACAAAACTAACTAAAACTAACTGAAATTATAGATATTGTTATTTTTTCAAAAGTCTTGTGGATTGATATGAAATCATTTTTTTCCTCTCTCCGAGTTTAAGCTCGGAACGCCGTCGGGCAAATGGGTGCGCATGTGTGTGCGTGCGCACACCGCGCTGCTCCTCAGAGAGTCCCATGTGGACTGTTTTTTTTTTTTGTTTTTTTTTACTATGATAGCACAGATAGCAGCGAGTGTCTTGTTGTGGATGATGAAAACTGTACGGAACACTTCTTAGTCAGGAAAAAAAACACCAACATCAAGTAGACCTGAGAAGCGCACACAAGGCAGCTACGGAAACTGCTGTCATCCTACAAGGCAACCTGGCCTCCACCTCCAGAAACGTGACTACTCGTCGGGTCAACGCAGCCACAACGTTGTGTTTAGTCCTTGTGCGTTTCCGGCTACTTATCAGTCAGATAATAATCAGGACTAATAATCAAAGCATCAATATAAGGACTCACAAATGTCAGCAAATTCCTGGAGGGAGCTGCTGAAACTATGGGAATGGACGTGCAGGAATGAAGAAAACGGGGACAAATATGTTTGCACCCTAAAACTGAGCACAAAGAGCAAGGACCAAAAAAACCCCAGCACACAACCACAAGGTAATTAACACACGCAATCCAGCTATACATGCATAAATGCGGACATGAGGTCGGACACTTCCGTAGGCTACATAGGCCGCAAAGCCCTGCCAAATCTAATCAGCGAGCATCTAACCAAGCTAGCTCCAAAACAGAAGCAGCATCAGGTGGTGAGAACATCAGGATGCAGCTGGGATTTGAGCTTTGACTCCTTCAAGGAGTTTGTTTTTGTCAACACCACATGTAGCTGTTATTAATCTGCTGCACTGAGGCTGAACTTTATTGGGAGTTTACTGTAGAATTTATCGAGTTTTGGAGTTCATATTGTTAGCAGTTTCTCCCTGTTGATGTTCATGTGTGTCCTTAATATTACACACATTTAGCATGTAGTTCTGCTGTCTGTGAACAGCTGGTTGCTGAATATATTTCTTTAAAGGGTATCTTTAAAGGGTACCTGATTAAGTATGAAAATACTAACAAAACTAATACTGAAACTAACTGAAACTAACTAAAACTAAGCATAAAACCAAAAATAAAAACTAATAAAAACGAGCAAAACCACTCTGAAAACTAATTAAAACTAACTGAATTAGAGAAAAAAAAGTAAAAACTAACTAAAACTAAACTATAATGTAAAATCCAAAACTATTATAACCCTGCTTGGGACTGTGGGAGGAAACCGGAGTACCCGGAGAAAACCCACACAGACACGGGGAGAAAATGCAAACTCCACAGAGAGAGGGGCCTGGGCCAAGGTGGAATCAAACCGAGGCCTTCCAGATGGTATGCTAACTGTGAGGCAGCAGTGCTAACCACCATGCCACCGTGCTGCCCTAGGTGTAAAATATTGAATAAAATTAAATAAAATTATTTTAACTCTTTATTTAACTTTATGACACGCAAATTTTCAAGTGGATCGCCGATATTTTCTCCAAGTGTATTTTGGGTAAAACTCGTCACCAGCCGCCCACCAACGTCATCATCAGTCACTTGGCAACAGATTGTAAACTAAGTTCAACATTTTTATGGACTAAGCTAACATCAGTGGCACTTCATAACATACACATTCCCACTGTTGCAGGCATGTGTATGTTGTAAAATGATGTTCTGATGAGCTCCAGTGTTTGGGTATAAAGGGACCGTTCATTTGCCCCACCCCCGTCCCAGCTCTGATTTGTTCTGCTAGTGGTCCACACCTTCAGGTTTCTTGGTGTCCTCATCTCTGTTGATCTCTTTTGGTCAGATAACATCACAGCTGTTATCAAGAAGGCTCGGCAGCAACATCACTTCCTGAGGGTCCTCAGGAAGAACAACTTGGACTCAAACCTGCTGCTGACCTTCTACCGCTTATCCATTGAGAGCCTGCTGACGTACTGTATCACAGTATGGTACGGCAGCTGCACTGAGGCAGACAGGGTGAGGTTTCAGAGGGTAGTCAAGACAGCACAGAGAATCATTGGCTGCCCTCTCCCCTACCTGACAGACATCTACACCTTCCGCTGCATCAGCAGAGCCAAAAACATCATCAAGGACAGCTCACACCCTGGCTTTGACCTGTTTGACCTGCTGCCCTCTGGCAGTTTATATATTTTTATCCATTCCCTATCCATTCCCTTATTTTCCATATTTTTAATACATTTTATTTTCTGTATATATTTTTCTACATTTTATGTTCTGTATATTTTATAGATACTGTTTTATTTTCTGTATATTTTTAGGTTATATTAGACTATTATATTTTTATTTTAGAAGGTTTGACTTTCTGTTGCATAGCACTGAACAGGACTCGCCCTCCAATCTCATTGTACATCCTGTATAATGACAATAAAGGCATTCTATTCTATTCCATTCTATTCTATTCTACCATCAACATGGTATTAGATCCCATTCCTAGACTGCTCAAAGAAGTCTTTCCAATTATTGATGCTTCAATCTTAAAAATGATCAATCAGTCTTTATTAGTTGGCTTCAAGGTGGCCTTCAAGGTGGCTGTAATTAAACCGATACTTAAAAAGCCATCACTTGACCCAGCTGTCTTAGCTAATTATAGGCCAATCTCCAACCTTCCTTTTCTCTCAGAGATTCTTGAAAGAGTAGTTGTAGAGTAGTTGTAGTAGTTTGGAGAGTTTCAGTCAGGTTTCAGAATTCATCACAGTACAGAAACAGCATTAGTGAAGGTTACAAATGATCTTCTTAGAGCCTCTGACAGTGGACTCATCTCTGTTCTTGTCCTGTTGGACCTCAGTGCAGCTTTGATACTGTTGACCATAACATTTTATTACAGAGATTAGAGCATACTATAGGTATTAAAGATACTGTGCTCCAGTGGTTTGAATCATATTTATCTAATAGACTCCAATTTGTTCATGTAAATGGGGAGTCTTCTTCACACACTAAGGTTAATTATGGAGTTCCACAGGGTTCTGTGCTAGGACCAATTTTATTTACACTAAACTACAGCTGAAAATTTATTGGACTAGTGGACTAGTTCTTATATAGCGCTTTTCTACTCAGTATGAGCACTCAAAGCGCTTATACAACCTGTTTGCATTCACCCATGCACTCCCATTCATACAAGCACTTCCATTTTTATGAAGCTAAGTGCTTTTAATTACCTAACATTCACTCACATTCATACTCCGACAGAACGGTCGGAGAGCAACTTGGGGTTAAGTATCTTGCCCAAGGATACATTGGCATGTAGCCCGGAGTAGCCAGGATTCGAACCGCTGACCTTCCGATCAGTAGGTGACCTGCTCTACCTACTGAGCTACAGCCACCCCAATTATTAAATACAAAATGTACATGAGGGCAGCCCCACACACACACACACACACAAACACACATTTTTATCTTCACTTTCTGTCTCCTGCATTTTGTCCGTCCGTTTTGTCCGTTGGGTAAATGATGACAGCAGACATTATAAAATAAATTATATGCAGGATGCATGGAAGCAGAGCTTAACGCAAACAGCTTTACTGCCCGAGGCTCTTATGCAGTACAAAACAAAATATAAAATCTTAAACCAAGGCAGTATTGGAGTCAATTATACTGAACCTTTGAAACAAGACAAAATTACTAGATGGGGAAGCACAGACAATGATACAGCAATGAACTAAAGAACACTGAGGGTATAAACACAAACAAGGTTATTGGGGAGAGTGGAGACAGCAGGGAACAACAGATGAACCAAATGAGATTAATAACACAAAGGAAGCAAACTGAACACAAAGCAAATGGAACAAGGGACTCGCAAAATTAAACAGGAAGTGACCAAACAAGACACAAATGCAGACTTGACACAACACAAGAAACAGAATACACAAGAGACAAGGGACAAAGACAAAAAGACAAACACAGTGGAACACAGAGATGCGGGAAGACAGGGATGGATACAATAACTATAATGAAACACAGAATTCAGAAGTATAACAAACTGAGACCCTACACAGTAAGGAAAACACAACTACATAGAATTCCATGCACTATTCATTCACACCTCAATCATACTTGGTGGTGGCAAGCTACTAATTGTACAGTTGTAGTCAGCATGGCTGCCAATTCCCAACTCCTCCAACTGTCACTAAAGACCAATCACATGCACACTTAGGCAATGTTGGTTATGTGTCTTGGCCAGGGACACAACGACAGCATGCACTCAGACTGGGACTTGAGTCAGCGACCCGCCGGTTGCAAGGTGAGCACCTATCCACTGCGCCACTGCCACCCACCAGTAATTTAATTTACCTGCACCTTAAAGATTATTCATAGTGCTGCTTACAAAAATACAACTTTTCACAAAGTGTATAACAAATGGTGTGAGACACGCTACATCCAAATGATATTCACACACTTTCTATATACAGAATCTCCAGTTTTCTCTAACAGTTTTGCTGACACTAGTGTTATTTGCTGCAGTGAGTGTTCTGTAACACACAGACTCATTAGAGTGAAATATGTTATGTGAAATAATCTATGAGCACTGGAGGGCTGAAAAGTAACACATTTGGCTGGTTTATGTACAAGCGCACTTGGCAGTGGCAAATAATTTTCAAGAGCTTTTTGGAAAAAATCTGTTCCTCTGACAGCAGAGACCATGATTAGAGTGGTCAGGAAAAGCCTGAGTACAGTCATTGCCTGTTGGGAAAACAACTTGGCCACAATCCAGTCGCCTCAGGCTGAGGTGATCTAATTGGCAGCTGTCTGACATGTCAGATGAGCCAGCATTGCCTTTTTGGATCTTGATCAAAGGTGAACTCTGGCTGATATGGTCGACCGGGAGGTGGAGGATGGGGACAAATCTATCGATACTGTACCACGGTACCATGCTGGAATTCCCTGAGCTCCTGAGAGTGACCCATTCTTTCACAAATGTTTGGAGAGGTAGTTTGCATGTACACCTGTGGCCATGGAAGGGATTGGAACACCTGAATCAATTATTTAGATTGGTGAGTTAAGACTTTTAGTGATAAAGCGTATGACAGAAAAAAAAGAAAGGGGTATCACACTTTTGACTAGTAGTGTTACTCTAACAAATAGCCTACAGTTGAGAAAAAAATTTGATTTCAGTAGGTGTCTTATTGCACTTACAGGGCTTTTATATGTTGAGCATGTCACATGAAAAAAACTTTATAGCTGTATTTTGTTTCATAAGAGAGATCACTGCTGAGATGCTGACAGGTGCAGAAAACAAGCAACACAAAGCAAGAAAAGGACGGTTAGGGCTTATTAGAACAAAAGTAAAACATGAGAGTGCTTTGAAAGTGTGAGAGGACATAGAAGAGAGGGGAAATGTTACTAAACCAAGGCTAGGGCTAATTAAAAAGGCTTAAATTAAATTGAGTTTCTTCTTTTCAGCCATGCAGCTCTACATATGTACACATACTCACACACCCACTCGACCAGCCAACCAGTGGCGATATGGAGACAATCAAAGCATGAGAAAAGGCTGATTAAGGGCTTAGAAACTTTAGGATGAAGATGAAAGGGAAGGCACAGAGAGAGATGTAGGAGGAAAAGGAAACAGGAAGAGCTTCATATAACAGGCACACTGTATCTGCTGGAGGAAGCATAATACTGAAGACAGTAATAGCTTGGACTTAAAGGATGGTTCAGCTCAGTATTTCTTAAAGTGTGTCACAGTAAGCACAAATCCCCTTATGACATTAGCATTTTGAAGTGATTTTATGGCCTATGTACACTCAAGCAAAGCAGAAATTGCATTAGCAGCCTTAATTACTATGTGCAACAGGCAAAGAAAGGTGCAGGTGTCTTGTTCAAAATGAATGTTTACTTCACTTTAAAATTTGACAATATGAAATAAAAAAATACTTGGTAATGATAATAGGCTAGGTGTAAAAGAACAAGTGAGGTCAAAAGAGATTAGTTAAACTCAACAATGCTGCTTAACTGAGCTGACCAAATGAGAGTGAACTCAATCAACTAGCAGAGCAAACCACTGTATGTGCAAATCACAGTGGCAGTAATTGAACTTACATACATACATACATAATGCAGAATATACACAAAGGATATACTTTCCTATGTTTTTTTACTTGTACTTTTGCTTTTCCTTTCACATTTGCAAAAGTAATTAACAGAGGTTAGAGGACAGTGATAAGTATCATCTGCATGACAATGGTTGGATATATTATGATAGTACCAAGTAGAAGTTTGTAAAGATTAGTAGATGCCTGGCTCAGTTGGTAGAGCAAGGCATCTACTAATCAGAAGGTTGGTGGTTTGATTCTTAGCTGCTCCAGCCTGCATGCCAAAGTATCCCTGGGCAAGATCTTGAACCCTGAGTTGCTCCCGATGTATTCATCAGAAAGTGTGTGTGTGCATGAATGTTAGATAGAAAGCATTAAGATGTAGGGGAAAAAGTGCTTTTGTGAATGTAAATGTGTTGTATTAAGTGATTTGAGTTCTCAAAGTAGTATAGAAAAGTGCTGTATATGAACCAGTCCATTTTTAAAGAGTCATAGACCAAGAAGACATCTTGAGGAACTCCTGATTGAATTTTATTTTTGCAGATTTAAACTGCTAATTGAAACATAAAAACGCCTATCCTTTAGATATGATGAGAGCCAATAAAGTAACAGACCTATTAAAGCAACTGAATCATGAAGTCCTTGAATTAAAAAGTAATGATCAACAGTGTCGAAAGCAGCAGCAAGATCAGACAGGACTGAAACTGAAACTCTCTGTTATTCACCACTGATCTTTACGTCACTGACGACTTTAGTAAAAACTGTTTCTGTACTATGATTGGATATGAACGCCCACTGGTACTTATCATAAAGACTGCAAGAAGAAAGGTGTTCTTTCAGTTGCTCGTAAACATATTTTTAGATTTTTGCTGAGGAAGAAAGATTAGAAATAGGTCTATAATTACTAATTACCAAAGGATCAAAGATATTTGCAAGACAATGAAATACAGGTGTAAGACTCCAGCTGATGAATAATTTCCACCAGATCTTTAGAATTTACAGGTGAGAGTGTGAACATTAAGCTTTTGGCAGTAATTTGATTAGAATATGAGGCATAAATAAAGCTAAATTACTATGAGAGGCTAAGATATTACCTCTAATATTGAAAACTTTGTTCTTGTAAAGAGAAGCAAATTCATCAAACTTACTTGTTGAAAGAAATTCAGTTGGTACGGTTTTGGAGGGATTAAGCCGTTTGTAGATGAAAATAGAAAAGTAGAATTTGATTGTTGTTAATCAGTTGGAAGATGTAGGATTGTCTGCTAATTTCATTTCATTGTTGTAGCACTAAAGTGCATTTTTATAGATTTGAAAAGTAAAAGTAGTCTATTGTTCTATATTTTCTCTCAGCTCTCCTGTGGATTCTTTTGGCCAGTTTTACCTTTTTTATTGTGTCTCCAGGGTGCTTTAGGTGCACCATGTACATTGATAGTTTTCACAGATGCAATATGGTCAATAATTTGAGAAATGGCATCAGAGAAATTTTCCATCATTTCATCACATAAAGACAGGCATGTGCACTTTTGAAAATTCACTAATGAATGTATCAGCTGTGCTGGCATCAAAGTGATTCTTACTGATAAATTGGTTTGTATTTGCTTTGACAAATGAACAAAATATGCAATAATGATGAGAGATAGCAACATCTAGAACATTTGTGACTGTGACATTCAAGGCTTCTGGAAAAAATTAGATCAAGTGTGTTGGGTGTTTTCTGTTGGGTGTTGTGTGGCTCCAGTCATATGCTGTTTAACCCCTTAACTGGCAGCAAATAAAATCACCTGAAACAACTACATAACACCCTCTGGTTATTATTGGCTCTGAACAACCCATTTCATAGCCTATTAATCGGCTGCGTCTGGTCCGTGGGCCGAATGAAGTGCATTTATATGGCAGGCTAGACCCGCCCATTTTGACTGACACCTCATTCGGCCAATCATGTTAAGAAATGGGTTTCCCAGAGCCAATAATACTCAGAGGGCGTCACGTAGCTTTGTCAGGTGATTTGGTGCAGCCAGTTACATGATTGGCCGAATGACGTGCCAATAAAAATGGGAGGGTCTAGCCTGCCATATAAAAGGGACTACAAACGGCCCGTCACCGGGCCCTTGCCAGTTAAGGGGTTAAAATAAGAACGTTCTAACAACCGATGAACTGTTTGGTGTCAGAATTGTTGCTTTTGTCAGTGTGAATATTGAAATATTAATACAATCCACCAATTCCGTCCAGGAAGCTATGTCTCAGTCTCGGAGGATGATATGTAGTGAGGAGTCATACAGCAAGAGATATAGAATTCATTACTAACCGTAAATATTCAAAACCCAGAGAGTAATTGTCTGAGTTTACATATAAAAACATTCTTAACTGTTACAGTTAAGGATGTTTTTATATGTAACAATAATCCCACCACACCTCCTGGTTTTATAGGTACAGTGTTGAAAACTAATATGTGCGTGATGTTTAAATCAGCTCTTTTTCAATCAGTGTCATTAATCCAGGTTTCAGGAAGGCAAAAACTAAAACTTGCTGTGTTTTCTGCTTTGCCAGGACTCGGAGAAAAGAACTACGTTTCCCAGCAAGAACCTGAGCAGTTCGCGGAAAAATGTCACATGTGGCTCAGATGAAACCACGTGATATTTCATGCTGACAACGTGATGACGAAGATTCCAATGAAGGAAGTGCTATTAGCAGCTAATGAAAACGATACGTGTGGATTGTAATGTTTTGTTGTTTGCACTTTTTACACGATTTCTGCAAACCAGTTAGAGGAATGCATGATATGTAGGTATAAATTTTCTGTTTTTTTTATGCAAAAAGAATTATTGCGCTTATAATATGAAGTTGCATTTCTGCCAGCATTTAAAAACAGTCCCGCAATGGGAATGGCAGTGGCAGCATCTGGTACTAAAAGGTTAAACATAAGGAAGGATCTATTTTGGTGATCTTTTTGGGTGAAAAACCAAATAAGATTCACACCTGTATTTATAAAATTACAGGTGGAGACCAGGGCAGAGTAATAATGCTGGTACCTGACAGCTCTTGCCAAGTTGACTATGATCACAGCATTTGATTCATTTGCTGTGAGTAACAATATAGATGAAAATTTGCACTTTGGGTAGTAGGCATCAATTAATACTATCAATTATTATACGTTTTGTGATGAATTTAATTAGATTATCTCAACTAAATCTACCTTTTATACTAGCATCATACTGTTTAAGGGTTGGAAATCAGCAATATAGTTCATGAAACATCTTTTTATATAATATCTTGTTGAATTAAGTTGGAGTCTGAAACAAAAAACAGTGAATAATGGAATTCCAGACAATGCAAAACAACAGCAGTGCATTAAAAGCATTACAATAGGCCTCTGCTTCAGTTGCTTGAAATGGAGAAACCAAGGCAATATTCTTGATGATCCAGCATTATTGTCCCATACTCATCAACCTATGTAGGAGAAATCATGTCATCTCAGTGATATTGCTGAACAGATTGGCTTGACGATCAGCCAAAAAGAAATCAGAAGTCATGACCTCAAACAATAAGAACCCCCCCCCCCCCCAGTTTTATGAACAATGAAGAAGTTGAAGAAGTTTACCTATCTGGGAAACATTGTTTCAAGTGAGGGAGGAGCAGGTAAAGATATGAAGAACCAACTCAGTAAAGCACATCAGAATGCTGTAGAATGATAGAAGAAGACCTTAACAAGCTCAGTGTTCCACACAAAGATCTTACAAAGAATCCTGAGAATTTCTTGGGCCGAATAAGATCTCAAATGAAGAACTACTGAGTAAATGTGGACAGGAAATCATGGGATATCGCTACAATGGACATTGGAGGAAAAGAGAAACGGGGTAGGCCAAAGAACACCTGGCAAAGAACAGTGGAGGGTGAAATAAAACATGGGGACACACATGGGTTACCGTCAACAGAATAGCCCAAAGCAGGCAGGGTTGGAAGGCCTATATGCCAGTTGGCATAATGGACATCAAGTTAAGCTCAGAAATGTGAAACATCATGTTATTATTTTCTGGCTCAGAAACAAAACTCCCAGTCTTCTGCCACCTCAAAAGCAGAAAACTCAGTCTTCACTGTAGTAAACTCACTCTTATGTGATTCTGAAACCAGTCGAAACCAAACAGGGAATGACTGGGTGTCAGAAGCAATACCTTCTGACATGCAACACTATTAACTGAAGGTCTAGAATCTAGCTATTGAGAGCTACTGAATATTTTTAAAAAAACATTATTTGTCTACAGTGGGGAAAATAAGTACTTGATACACTGTTTTGCGAGTTTTCCCACCTACAAAGAATGGAACACTTCGTAGGAACACTTCAACTGTGAGAGACAGAATCTAAAAAAAAAAGATCCAGAAAATCACATTGTATGATTTTTAAATAAGTAATTTACATTTTATTGCATGAAGTAAATATTTGATACAATTGAATAACAGAACTTGATATTCGGTACAGAAACCTTTGTTTGCAGTTACAGAGGTCTGTCTTGGTTGCTGCATTAGGCAAGGCAGGGAGGACCTTGGAGCAGGATGGAAGGCCTGGAAACTTGAAACTCAAACTCGAAACACAAAACATAGAGCACACAACAGACACATCCACCTGGACGTATACAATGACTAAGGACCCAACAAAGGACAAAGACAAGAGTAGACAATAAATACACAAGGGCTAATGAGGGGAGTGACAACAGATGGGATAACAGCTGATCATAATTACATCAAGACAAGGGGAAGCAAAACTGAACATAATACACAAGGAGCACAAGACTATCAAAATAAAACAGAAACGGAGACTATGCTGTAGTCACGCGAGACTTTGTGAATCTCGGCAGTATCGTTAATGGCGGCGTGACTCTATCAGCAACATTTGCGTGATTAGCCTTTTTTTTTCGCCAATTTATAACTAGACAGGCTTAAAACTAAAAAATATAGGTAGTTTCTTAGCCTAACTTAAATTATTTTCAACAATCTGGAGGACGGTGAAGAGGACCTGGATAGTTTGCTGGGTACATCGACGGGTGTTTTGAGCGAGTCGTCATGGGGAAAACAGACAAGACGCCGACTCCCTCCACCAGCAAAGGAACGCCGTCCACAAAAAGAAGCCGCCCCGAAGATTCCCCAGAGGCAACTTCGCCACCCACCACCAATATTGTGGACATTCTGGAGTCCATTAATAACAAATTGTCCAGCTTTGACGCCCGCTTGGCCCTGGTTGAAATCCTCCACAAGGAGTTTCAGGCCCTGCGGGAGTCAGTCGAGTTCAGCCAGCATCAGGTGGAAACACTGGCTGCTGAAAACGCTGCGCTGTCCTCAGAGAGTCGGTGAATTCCCTCACCGAGGAAACGACCCGGCTCTCAGAAGAAAATAAGAAAATTAAAGAATCGATTATCGAGCTTCAGGCCCGCAGCATGAGAGAAAATCTTGTGTTTTCAGGTATCCCGGAGAAGGCAGAGGAGGACCCGGAGGCTACAGTGAAGGAATTTATCCAAACTCACCTGAAGCTCCCGGAGGACGCCGTGAAGACCATCGCCTTCCATAGAGTCCACCGCCTGGGAGGGAAGCGACCCGGAGCACGCAGACCCAGACCGATCGTGGCCAAATTCGAACACTTCAAAGAAAAAGAGCTGGTGAAGAGCCGCGGCCGGGAGCTGAGAGGGACGGACTTCAGCGTCAACGACCAGTTTCCAAAAGAGATCCTGGAGCGACGCAAGGCCCTATTCCCCATCCGGAAGAAGTTCATGCAGGGAGGCTCCCGGGCTGTCATCGCCGTGGACAAACTGTATGTGAACGGACAGCTTTACCGAGACAAAAACACCACGCCATGGCTCTACTGATCGATCAGGTGATCTGTGTCCATATTAACGTTCTTTTCTGAGTTTTTTTTTCAACTATCTAAACAGTACCATTAAATAGTCTAAATCTGTCTAAGTAGTACCATTAACGCCGGCGAGTCAGCATAGTGCCGTGATCGTTTGTTTGTTTGTTTGTTCTGTTTTGTTTTCCCCTCATCTAATTTCATTCTTATGTCACTTAGGTCACTTTTTACACGTCTTTTTTCTTTCTGCACTCAGCAATATGTTTACGTCACTTACAATGCTACAGTTTACTACACTAACATACAGCGCAGATGCACACACACCAACATACAGCGCACATACACACGCACACATCAATACAAAGGGCACACGCCAACATACAGAACATATGTACACACACACACACATCTTTAGTGAGCACACAACAGTCCATCAGTTAGTTTAAATATGAGCACACTCAGATTTGTCTCATGGAATGTGCACGGGGCTGGTTCGAGGGAAAAGAGACTAAAAATTTTTAATCGGTTAAAAGACTTAAAAGCAGATGTTGTTTTTCTACAGGAGACACATGTGTCCAAAACATCTGTGCTCACTCTTTCCTCTCCACAGTTCCCTCACACGTACTCAGCCTGCTATAACTCCAAACAAAGAGGTGTAGCTATATTGATTAACAAGAAGATAAACTTTAACATTAGCAACAGTACAATAGACCCTGAAGGTAGATTTATAATACTTAATTTATCTATACAGAATACAGATGTAGCACCCTTCGCATGGACCAGTGCAGTGTCAGGCACTAACATCTACTAGGCCCGGGTAAGGAGCAGTTAAGCCAAACGGGTCACCACAAATTGTTGAACAGTAGAACAGCAAGAGTTTATTACCTCATTTTTTAACAGCATAAAGACAGTTGCAACATGAAGCGCATGAACAATAAAATGATAATTCTGATCTCCCAAAGAAAAGTTTCCTTTGTGCAATGTTCAGAGTTCGAGTTCTCCAAGGGAAAGAGTTTCCTTTGTGCGATGTTCAGAGTTTGAATTTCCTGTAGTGTGTTTAGATGAGTCTTATCTGTAATCCTTTGGATATTATCCAGTTCAAGTTCTCCGGAGGCGGTTGAGTTCGGCCGGCCACGCCGTCTCACCGTCTTCCGTCACCATGGGCTGGGCTCGCCATCATAAGCAGAAGATTGACACTGAAAAATAAACCAATCTACACAATAGTGTAGAAAGTAGCATCACTGTTCCTGGTCTAATCGTCATGACACTATCTAATCTTAGTGTCCTCAATGGAGCAGCAGTACTCCATCCTTTACTCAGAGTAACAGCATCACACTATAAAACAACCCACACAATAGTCTAATATGAACAAATGTCAACATTGACAGAAATACAGTTTTAAGAGCTTAGATTCTGAACCATGAACATTTACATACAAAACAGGATTATAACAATACTAACGGTGGCTACCTCGCTGCAATACCTAATTCTATTGAACAAAACAGACGCCCCATAGCGATTAGCGTCAGCGGCTAGCACTAGCGGCTAGCGCCAATATTAGCACACATGGGATATCTGCTTCATCCAACAGTCATGATACAACATGCAGCCACGTAGTAGACATTAGGTTATATTCACACAACTCCCGATTGGTTTTGCTCACCTAAAGTGCTTTCAAGCAATAATCAAAAGACACAATAAGCAACTTATCGATGCTAACCATTAGCATTGGCTATCAGTGGGCATGTCGGAACTCACCAGGACTTCCTCTCGTACTGTCGCTTTGATTTCCCTTTAATAGCTCACCGATTGCTCCCAATGCCCTCTTTATTTCCTTCTACTACTCATCACTGCAAGGTATCTCTCCTTGGCATTCCAGCTAATGCTGGCTATCCTGGTGTAGTCAAGGTCAAAATGCTGAGCTCGACTGGAGTACATGCATATAAACAGGCATACCCAGGCGCCCTCTAATGGAACCAATGAAATTGCACTTAAATCAAATGAACAGGGTTAGTAGCCAAATACCTCAGGTGGGCTACACCCTCCCCCTTTGACTCTGCATGAGTCCCTTCATGCTGAAATTGGTGACTAAGGTTATAATCAACATCACCAACAGCAGTAAGTGCTTTATTAAAACTGTCCAAAAAAACTCTGGGCAAAGGAGATCAAGGGGTTTACCCAACTGAATGTAGTGAAATCGGTCAGGGGGGTTGATGTGACCGCTCTGATCTTCGAACAGGGATGCCCGATCTGTGAACTGTTTCACTTCCATTTCCTTCCTCAGGGTCTCAGAAGGAAGAACATAGGCTGAATCGGCATCTTGTTGAACTTCCTCAGTTATGGCGGTTTCATGTGTCACTTCCGGTAAGCTTATGTCGTCAATTGGTATTTCCAGTAGGTTTCCTTTTTTGGTTGTCACGTCAGGTGGGTTTACATTTACATCTGTCATATCCGGTAGATTTTCACTATTGTATTTGCTCAACTGTTGGCTCACAGGGCAGGGATGTCAATATAGAGTTTGCAGGTAAGTCAGAGACTGAAGCTCAGATTGGTAAGGCAGAGTTTGCGACGTTGAATGACTGACAGGTGATGGTCGTGGGATTTCACATACTTTAGTGTACCTTTCCTCATGGGTGACAGGTAAGTGAATGTAAAACAAGGTAATTCATCATCAGAAGCAGAATTTCCTCATGGGTTTGAGGTGGACTGCGTCTTGTTATGTCGACGAGGCTTAGGTTCAGATAGTGCAACTTCTTCTTCTTCACATAAGTTACCACAAGGGAGTAAGTGGTCCCTATGCAGGTTTCTCGCGGGGCCGTCTCCAGTGATAGGCTCCACAATGTACACAGGTAAGTCTGACACTTTGGTGAGGACTCTGTACACTGTTGGCTCCCACTTATCTGCAAGCTTGTGTTTATTACGCAGATGAAGGTTTCTGACTAGGACTTGATCACCGGTTTCCAAGGTTGATTCTCTCACCATCTTATCAAAGCGACGCTTGTTTCGATCAGCAACCTTTTGTGAGTTCTTGGTGGCTATCTGATAACTCTCCGCCAGGCGTGCTTTTAAGTTTTCCACATACTGAGAGTGGGATTTGGAGAACCATCTTTGACAGGCAAGTGAAATGAAATGTCAATTGGGAGCCTGGGCTGGGCGCCCAAACATCAACTCATATGGACTATACCCAGTCACCTCATTCTTAGTGCAGTTGTAGGCGTGGGTTAGTGGTTTTACATAATCACGCCAGTGACTTTTGTCCTTGTTCTTTAAAGTTCCAAGCATGGAAAGAAGGGTTCGGTTGAACCTTTCAACCGGGTTTCCCTCTTGGATGATAGGGACTTGTGCGGACTTTTGTATGCCAAACCAGAGCACAGAGTTCTTTAATTAGCTGAGACTCAAAATCTCTGCCTTGATCACTCAACAGGTGCTCGGGAAACCCATAGTGCACAAAAAAACTGCTCCCCATAAGCCCCTTGCAACTGTGGTAGCCTTCTGATCCTTTGTGGGTATAGCCACAGCATATTTGGTAAAATGGTCAGTTATGACCAAGATATCTTTTGTCTTGTGACTGTCTGGTTCTAGAGACAAATAGTCCATGCACACAAGTTCCATGGGTGAGTAGTTTGGATGTTTATGAGAGGTGCACTTTTCTCAGGCAGTGTCTTCCTTCGGACACATCGACCACAGGATTTTATTTTTCGCTCCACATCCAAGGCCATTCTAGGCCAATAAAACCTGGATCTGACAAGGTCAAGTGTTCTTTCAAGACCCTATGCCCCATATCATCATGGAGACACGTGAGGATGGTAGATCTTAAGGAAGTAGGGGCAACAAACTGATAGTTGATGTCACCTTCGGACTGACGGGCTCGGTACAGTAGACCATCTCTCAAGGTAAGCCGTTTCCATTCTTTAAGCATAAGCTTAAGGTAGGGGGAATCAGAGCGAGAGTCGGCAGTGGGGGTTTCCCCAGCTTGTATTAGACTGATGACAGTTTTGATACTGGATCAGATTGCTGAAGTTGTCGGAGTTCTGTCTCTGTGTAAGCTGGTATGATGGTACAGCCTAGCATTTCTTCACTTGCATAAAGATCAGGTACTGCATCTACATGAATGGCAAGGGATTCTACCAAAGCGTTAGAAGGTAAGTTCTCAGCTTGCCTAACAAATGGTGGTGGCACAAAACATTTATTGTGTTAGCTGAAAGAACTTCCTGGCTAGGTGGTGTTGCCAGATGGTGAGAGGTAAACTGTTTCAACCTCTCTCTCTCCTCCAAAGATGCAATCGTCATCACTCAGACTGTCATGAGGACGTCTGGAAAGACCATCAGCATCTTGGTTGCTTTTACCGGCACGGTATTAATACTGAAACTGAATGTTGAGAGAGCTGCCAACCAGCGGTAACTGGCTGCATCTAGTTTTGCTGACTTCAGCACGTAGGTTAACGGATTATTGTCCGTTATGACGGTGAATGTTGTACCATAAAGATAGTCCTTGAAACTTTTCCACCACTGACCATTTAAAGCTAAGAATTCTAGCTTATGTGCAGGGTATCGCTTTTCACTGGGTGAGAGCCCTCGGCTCGCGTAGGCAATAACGCGCATCTCACCCTCTTTTTCCTGGTAAAGGGCTGCCCCCAAACCAGTGGTGCTTGCATCAGTATGTAGAATATATGGTAACTCTGGATTAGCAAATCCGAGGACCGGGGCAGTAGTGAGTTTCTCAATAATTTGCTCAAAGGCTTGCTGACACTCGGGGGTCCACCTGTTTGTCAAGGGCTCTTTGGGGTTGTAGTGCCCCTCAGGGCAGGGTTCAACCCTTCTCCCCTTCCTTGCAGGAGGGTAACCTCCAGTGAGATTGTTCAGGGGCTTGACGATCTTAGCGAAATCTTGGACAAACCTTCGGTAGTACCCTGCAAAGCCTAAAAACGATTTGAGCTCCTTGAGGGTCTGAGGCCTTGGCCAAGTGCGAAGTGCTGCGACCTTTTCTGGGTCGGTTTGGACCCCATTGCTTGAGACTACATGGCCTAAGTACTTTACAGAAGTCTGAAAGAAGCGACACTTGGAAGGAGAAAGTTTCAAGCCATTCTCTCTTAACTGTTGGAGGACGTGTACAAGCCTGGACTCGTGTTCTTCCAGTGAGCTGGAAAACACTATGATGTCGTCCAAAAAGACTAGCACTTCCTTGAGATGTAGGTTTCCCATACACTTTTCCATTAAGCGTTGGAAAGTACTGGGGGCATTGGTAATGCCCTGGGGCATGCGATTAAACTCATAAAACCCCAATGGACAGACAAAGGCAGTTTTCGGCTTGTCACCTTCCTCCATCTCAATCTGGTAATAGCCTGATTTCAGGTCCATTACTGAAAACCATTTAGAACCAGAGAGAGCGGAAAAGGCTTCCTCAAGGTTGGGAAGTGCGTAAGCATCGCGTATGGTCAAGGTGTTGAGTTTGCGATAGTCAATGCACAAACGGACTTCCCCGTTCTTTTTGCGAACCACTACTATTGGGGAGGAGTATGGTGACTCTGATTCACGAATTACTCCTGCGTCCAGCAGTGTTTGCAGGTGTCTTCCTCACAGCCTCATAGTCACTTGGGTGAATTGGGCGAGATCGTTGTTTGAAAGGTGTGTTGTCATGCAAGTTTATGTGATGTTTGACTTTGGTTGCATGTCCAAAGTCTAAGTCATGACAGGCAAACACATCTGCATACTCATTCAGTTTGCTTGTCACTCTCTCTTTCCATTCTTTTGGAAGAGGAGACTCTCCAAAGTCAAAGGTTAAAGGGCATTCGGTTGGAGACTGGGTAGGCTGGGCAGTGGCAGCACAACACTGGATGGAATCTGCTTCACTACCTGGAACAGGTAAGTGGTCATAAATATGTTCAGGACTGTGAAGCTCTGCAATTACACAGTTGTTGGGAAGTGTTATGTCATGCTTCGCCTCATTCCTAACCCAGACAGGTAACTTCCGAGGATGCTGCTTAGGCAAATTTATAAGACAGCACTCCACAAAAATTCCGCCAGGCAGGTTGGATGTAGATGGCTGTTCGATGATTGCACATTCTCCAGTGCTGTTGGCTTTGACATGTCCATCCAAAAGCACTCTTCCCTGAGCAGGAATGACATGCGGTGTCTTGGACTTTAGTGTCATTAAGCCAACTTTTCCAGTTGAGTTAACTGTTTTCTGAGTTTTAAAGTTCTGAGTATTTGTCGATAGCCATAGACTAAAGACAATTCATTGGGATGCTTTCCATCACAGTACTCGTCATACACTACATCAAGTACATTGGTACCAATGAGTACTGGCAAATCACAGTTTGAATGTCAATCTGGAACAACTAAGGCTAAGGTAGAGACCTCAGGCTCAGTTTGCACAAAGGCTTTTGGGAACTTCAAGCTTAGTTCCACATAGCCTAGGTATGGAACATTTTGGCCACTAGCGGCCTCAACATCTAAATCTGTAATAGGATGAATGGGATGTTCTGACAGGTTTGCATGATAAAAGGATGAAGACACAGTGGTCACCTGGGACCCGGAGTCCAGGAGGCAGTTGCACAGGACCCCTGCAATTGTGACATTAGCTGTACATTTCTGACCTACTAGTCCTTTTGGCAGTTGGACCTGCTTTTGTTCTGCAGTTTGGGAGTGAAGAAGTACTTTTGTTTGCTTGTTTGTTGCTCGTTCTGGACTTGGAAGGGGACATTTTGGACCTGCTTCAGCCCCTGTTTGTCCCTCAACAGGAACTGAGGTTAGTTTAAAGACAGTTTGTGGTGGTGTTCTTCATAGGCTTTCTGTTTCTGCTTGAACTCTTTGCGTTTGGCTTCGACTAGTGTTGGGGTTGGGCTGTTGTCACAAGAGGACACTATGTGGCCATCCTCGCCACATCTGAAACAATACCCTGGGCGGGGTTTCTTTAAAGGTTTGGCTTCAGGTGAGTAACTAAGGTTTGCATTATTTGAGTCCTTGGCCTTGGGTTTTGAACTGGTTCCAGCTTTAGTGAATGACTGGTTGGGAGTGCTAGAAAGGGAAGCCTTTAGGGATGCCATTTGGGTCTGTAGCTTTGCTAGCTGCTTTTCAAGTTTTTGAGTGTTAGTTGAAGGTGGACTTTCAGTAACATTTGAGAGGTTTGCTTCATCAGTAGGCCATCGATTGCATTGTGCCCCATCATTTACAGTGAGTTGATTTGTCTGAGCTTTATTTTTAAAACTGCCAAAATGTTGTTTCATTCGATTGGACTTAGCTGCTTGTCTGTCCTCTTCTACACGAAGCATGAGAAGTAAGTCAGAGAACAATGGCGGATTGCCTTTCTTTTGCTCCAGTTGCAGACTTGCAATGATGGAGTTATTCCAACAGCCTCTGCAAAATTGCTTAAGTAGTTGGCGATCTGAGTCACTGGGAACTACACCACCTCTTTTGATAACTTTGTTCAGAGCCATTTGCAAGCGTTGTAAATACTCAGACGACTTTTCACCTGGGTTTTGATTAGTATTTAGAAACTTAGCGAAAAGCTCATCACCATCATCAACAGTGTCATATGCTGAATCAAGTAATGAGAGGTAATCATAGGGAGATGAATTAGGCCCAAGGTGCCTAACAATGTTAGCAGCAGGCGGGACAAGGCTCTCAATGATTTTCTCACCTTCTGCTGATTGGACATAGTGGAGTCAGAAAGATGGAACTCAACATTACTACGCCATGTGTCATAGTCAGACTCAGGGTAAGGGAAAGGCATTCTTCCTGAGAAGGGTCGGATTTAGCATGGCTATGTGAAGGAAAGTCAGTGTTTTTTATAACATGCTCGACTACTACCTTTTGTATATCTGGGGTAGTGAGCTGTTCGGCATTTAAGCGCACTGTCTCTTTTTTAGGTGGAGCAGTTGCCCCTGCACTCTTAACAAATAGTGGTAAGTTATGTTCAGGTGAGTTGTTCAAAATATCATCGCCTCTAGAGAGAAGGCTTTCATCTGCATTTTGTTCAGGTAGGGCCACATTGCTCAAGGGCTGTGGTTCTTGAGATGTAGCAGACACATCTGTAACTTCAAGGTTTGTGGTGGACTTCTGGATTCGAGCTAACTCATCCAGCAAGACTTTTTCAAAACCAAAACCAGCAAGCTTAGCCAAACCTTGAAGCTGAGTTAAGTAAGCATTGGTAATGCTTGAACCTCTATCAGTAGCATACATCTCAGATAACAACTGAATGGTATGGACAACAGTTGGATCACTGCTAGTTCTTTCACAGGGCAAACTATCCTGTAAGAACTGGATGGATTCACCCGATTTGAATTCCACTATGGCAGAATCTTTAAATGGTGGGTCCTGACTGGTTACTTTAATAACTCGCTCAATAGAACGAATATGTGCTAAATATTCAACCACTTCATTGTCAAGCTCAGTACCAGTTATAGGCTTTACCAAAACAGCGTTAGGTACTTTAACATTTTGTGCTTGAATGACCTCCATTTTGAACTTAAAATGTCAATATATACAGGTGAGGTAAGAAACAGGCTGTTCACCCTTAAATTTGTTGTTGTTCTTTTCTTTTAACACTGCTCCTCCTGGCTGGTTCGCCAAGAATTGTGTAGCACCCTTCGCATGGACCAGTGCAGTGTCAGGCACTAACATCTACTAGGCCCGGGTAAGGAGCAGTTAAGCCAAACGGGTCACCACAAATTGTTGAACAGTAGAACAGCAAGAGTTATTACCTCATTTTTTAACAGCATAAAGACAGTTGCAACATGAAGCGCATGAACAATAAAATGATAATTCTGATCTCCCAAAGAAAAGTTTCCTTTGTGCAATGTTCAGAGTTCGAGTTCTCCAAGGGAAAGAGTTTCCTTTGTACGATGTTCAGAGTTTGAATTTCCTGTAGTGTGTTTAGATGAGTCTTATCTGTAATCCTTTGGATATTATCCAGTTCAAGTTCTCCGGAGGTGGTTGAGTTCGGCCGGCCACGCCGTCTCACCGTCTTCCGTCACCATGGGCTGGGCTCGCCATCATAAGCAGAAGATTGACGCTGAAAAATAAACCAATCTACACAATAGTGTAGAAAGTAGCATCACTGTTCCTGGTCTAATCGTCATGACACTATCTAATCTTAGTGTCCTCAATGGAGCAGCAGTACTCCATCCTTTACTCAGAGTAACAGCATCACACTATAAAACAACCCACACAATAGTCTAATATGAACAAATGTCAACATTGACAGAAATACAGTTTTAAGAGCTTAGATTCTGAACCATGAACATTTACATACAAAACAGGATTATAACAATACTAACGGTGGCTACCTCGCTGCAATACCTAATTCTATTGAACAAAACAGACGCCCCATAGCGATTAGCGTCAGCGGCTAGCACCAGCGGCTAGCATTAGCGGCTAGCGCCAATATTAGCACACATGGGATATCTGCTTCATCCAACAGTCATGATACAACATGTAGCCACGTAGTAGACATTAGGTTATATTCACACAACTCCCGATTGGTTTTGCTCACCTAAAGTGATTTCAAGCAATAATCAAAAGACACAATAAGCAACTTATCGATGCTAACCATTAGCATTGGCTATCAGTGGGCATGTCGGAACTCACCAGGACTTCCTCTCGTACTGTCGCTTTGATTTCCACTTTAATAGCTCACCGATTGCTCCCAATGCCCTCTTTATTCCTTCTACTCAGTCACTGCAAGTTATCTCCTTGGCACTTCCAGCTAATGCTGGCTATCCTGGTGTAGTCAAGGTCAAAATGCTGAGCTCGACATGGAGTACATGCATATAAACAGGCATACCCAGGCGCCCTCTAATGGAACCAATGAATATTGCACTTAAATCAAATGAACAGGGTTAGTAGCCAAATACCTCAGGTGGGCTACACCGATTTATGTATTGCTAGTATATATGGGCCAAATGTTGATGACCCCTCCTTCTTTCATGCTTTGTTCACTTCACTCTCAGATCACTCTGACACCACACTTGTAATAGGAGGAGACTTCAACCTGGTACTTAATGCAGATATTGACAGGCTCAGTACAGCAGTGAGTCAGAGGAACTGGCAGTCTGCAGACATTCTTAAACAGTACATGAAGGATTTTGGTCTTCGCGATGCTTGGCGTTCACATCACCCCACTCTGAGAGATTATAGTTTTTTCTCACCAGTACACAAATCTCATTCCCGCTTAGATTACTTTTTAGTTAGCAGCTCCATGATGATGGATATCACAGACACTCAGATTCACCCTATCACTATTAGCGATCATGCACCGGTGTCTATGTCTCTGACACAGAAAAGAGTCACACCACCAATCAGGAACTGGAGATTTAATACATCATTACTTAAAGAAGAAGATTTTATTAATTATTTCAAAAAGGAGTGGTCAGCATACTTAGAATATAATGATATTCCAGGAATATCACCATGTGTTCTTTGGGAAGCAGGAAAGGCAGTAATGCGGGGCAAAATAATATCTTACTGCTCGCATAGGAAAAATAAAGAAAAAGCACTTGTGTTAGAATTAGAACAAAAATTAAATCTTTAGAAACTGCCTATGCCGCTTCACCACAAGAACATACAATTATCAGCCTGAGGAAACTGAAAGTGGAACTAAATGAAATAATTGATAAAAGGACACAATTTATGTTGCAGAGGCTGCGTTTGGAAAACTTTGAGCATGGAAATAAATCTGGAAAATTCCTGGCCAAGCAATTAAAACTGAATAAAGAAAAAACAGCTATTTTTTCTATTAAAGACTCGACTGGTATTATTACTCATGACCCACAACAAATAAATAACTCTTTCAAAGACTTCTATGAAGCCTTATATTCACCACAGATTAACCCATCTGATACTGAAATTGAAGAATTTCTTAATAATATAAATCTACCAAAACTAAATGACAGCCAGGCTGCAGCTCTGGATTTACCTCTTTCATTGTCTGAACTTAGTGAAGCCCTACAGCATCTCCCAAATAATAAAGCCCCAGGCCCAGATGGTTTTCCAGCCGAATTTTATAAAGAATTTTGGTCTGAGCTAGCTCCCATTTTTTTCAGAATGGTAACTCAGATTCAGAATGATCACATCTTATCTCCAACCTTAAACTCTGCTAACATTAGCCTGCTTCTTAAACCAGGCAAAGACCCCACATTCCCATCCAGCTACAGGCCAATCTCTCTCATTAATGTAGATCTTAAAATAATTTGCAAAGCCCTTGCCAAAAGATTAGAAAGTATTACTCCATTTATTGTACATCCAGATCAAACAGGCTTTATCAAGGGTCGGCACTCAGCCAATAATACACGTCGATTGATAAATATAATAGACTATTGTACTATTAACAAATTAGAGACGACAATCGTGTCTTTAGATGCAGAAAAGGCATTTGATCGGGTAAATTGGAAATTCTTACTAGCAGTTCTACAAAAATTTGGATTCGGTTCATCCTTTATAAACTGGATCAGAACACTACACAGCTCTCCGAATGCGCGTGTTAGGACAAATGATCTCATTTCACAAAGTTTCAGTCTGCAGAGGGGCACTAGGCAGGGCTGCCCACTCTCTCCCTCTCTTTTTGTAATTTTCATTGAGCCGCTAGCAGCAGCAATCCGTCACAATGAAAATATTAAAGGGATTCAAACTGAAAATATGGACCATAAACTTAGCCTTTATGCTGATGATGTATTACTTTTCCTTGGGAATTCACAAGGCTCTCTTTTGAAGACTATCACACTGATAGATAAGTTCTCATCTATATCTGATTACTCTATCAATTGGAGTAAATCAACAGTTTTGCCTCTGAATTGTAATTTCCAGAGAACCTCTAGGACCCCACTAAAGTCAGGAAATATTAGATATTTAGGCATAAATTTTTCCGCCAGGCTCTCAGACTTGGTACGATTAAATCATATCCCCTTATTAAAAACAATAGAGGATGATCTCACACGTTGGAACAGTTTACCTATATCACTCATGGGGAGAGTTGCTGCCATTAAAATGATGGTTTTACCAAAAATTAATTATCTATTTTCATTGATCCCTAATAAACCTACTCTTCCTTGGTTTAAGTCACTAGATTCAAACATCTCAAAATTTTTATGGAAAAACAAACCATCAAGAATAAGCTTAAAAACTTTACAAAAGCCAAAACACAGTGGAGGTCTAGAATTACCAAACTTTTATTACTATTTCTTAAGCAGTAGATTGCAGTATATTTCAAAGTGGATCAACCCAATTCATTAGACAACCCATGGCTGGATCTAGAACAGGCGTTTTGTGGAAAAATAAAAATCTCAGATCTACCTTTCATTAGTTCCAGTATTAAACATCATAACTGCTATAAAGTCCTTAGTATAAATACCTCTCTGACAGCCTGGTGGGAATTTTTAAAAATAACTAAGTCTTCACTTATCCCCTGTAAACTAACACCCATTTGGAACAATCCAGATATTTGTCAGAAAAAGAAAATGCTGAATTTTCCGTTATGGCGTGATAAGGGTATAAATAACTTAGAACATATTATCCAAGATGGAAATTTTATCACGTTCCAAGAACTTATATCAAAATATAGAATTGGCAACGGTAGATTTCTGGAATATCAACAAGTTAAGTCCGTCCTACAGGGAAGATTTAACCTTAATCAATTGAATCTAGAAATGCCTACTTGGGTAACAGAATTTCTTAACCTCTGTACCCCAAAATTGTTATCAAAATTATATAAATTATTAATAAAAACTGATGATTCAGTTTCCCTCCCAATTGCAAAATGGGAGCGTGATCTTTCTGTCAACCTGGATCAAAATTTATGGACAGAAATATGTTTAAATATCTTCAAAATGACTAAAAGACCCCAAATACAACTTGTACAATATAAGATTCTCCATAGAACATACTACACTGGACAAAGGATGTTCCAAATGGGCCTTACACACTCAAACATATGCACCCACTGTACAAGCAATTCAGAGGATAATCATCTACACGCTCTGTGGTCTTGTGTACCAGTTCAGAGATTTTGGCAGAGGATTTGTGAAGATCTATCCACATGGTTTAGCTGTCGTATCCCAACTTCCCCCAGACTATGCATCTTAGGTGATGTCAGTGAATTAATTATGGAGTTAAATATATCACACATAGTTCTTACTGCCTTGTGCATCGCTAAGAAGATGATCCTCATGAACTGGAAGACAAAAAATAAACTATGTATTACTCAGTACAGAAATTTATTAGTAGATCATGTTAGTTTAGAGAGAATGTCTGCTTCTTCTAAAAACAAATTGGAGGAATTTGACTCTCTTTGGTTCCCACTGCTCAGCTCCATTACTTAGTGGGGGTGGTGGGCTGCGGGCTCTGCTCCTGATGTGCTTTGTGGGGGGGTGGGTGAGGACTCCGGATGCCTAGGTAGCTGGTAGCCTCCTGAGACTGGAGTCGTGGGGCGGCCTTCTGGTGATGTCTGTGTGCCTGTCCTGGTTGATGGTGGTGGGGGCTTGGATGATGCTTCCTTCGGTCCTGGGGTGTGGGCGGGGTGCTTGGGGGGGTGGTGCCGGCCCTCGGTCGGTTGGCTGGTCTTCCCTGTATGGCTTGGGGGCTGGGGTCTGGGGCCCCGACACTGGGGCCGCGCCGGCTCCCGGTGGGTCCCCCCTGGCGCGGGGGGGGCCTCTGCTGTCCCGGCCGCGCCACCGGGTGGGGTGGGTTGGCCTGGCGTCGGGATGTCCGGTCTACGCTTTTGGGGCCCTGGGGTGCCTGCATTGCAGGGGGGTGGGGTGGGGGATGGGGCCACGGTGGGGTGGTTGGGGGGGACTGGGCACTGCATTTCCATGCCCCGGCCAGTATGTCCTGGCGCCTGTTTGTGGCTATTGTTGAGTGAATGGGCATCTAGGGGGAGCGGGCCGCCCTCTGCAGTGGGGGCGAGGGCGCCAACCTCGGGTGCTGCAGTGCTCCGGGATGCTGTCACCGCGGCCCCGGGCTCACCTCCCCCTGCCCTGTGCTGGGGTGTGGGAGGTCGGGGTGCCTATTGAGCCAGCGGCCAGCTGGCTCTCTTCTTCCAGGATTCTTCCTGGTCATATGCCCCCCCCCCCCCCCCCCCTCCCCCTCCCCATACACAAACACACACACACACACACAGAATACACATCACTCACAGATGTAGGATGGAGAGGCCACGTGGAGAGCTGCACCACCACTTGCCTCTCCGTTTTAATTGCACTTTAGTCATTATAACTCACAACACATACACACTTACAACCTGATACACATAGGACCTTTGGGGCAGGCATGTTACTCAGAGGTTGATGAGGTGGGGCCACCTCGGATCCTCGTCATTGTCTGTCCCCAAATTTTATTTGCACTTTAGACATGGAGGGTTTTGGGGGGGCAGTGTGGGCAGGCACTGACGACCAACAGTTGGTGCTTGTGGCATAACTGTCCCCTCAATTTTAACTGCACCCTATACACCTCATTCACTCACAAACATTAACACATAGACCTACAAGTTGGGGAGGAGGAGGGGTGGATGGGTCATCTTACACCCCGATTTCCTGCATCTCGCCCAGGGTAGGGGTCGGGTGGTTCCTTGGGGACCGGGCTGGTGGCGTCCTGGGGTCGCTGTTGGCCCTGGTGTGGTTTCCACTTGCCCCGTCTTCAGAGGGTGGGTAGCTATGGATGAATGTGTGTCTTTGTGTATTTGTCACCGTCTCCGTGAGTATGGGTGGGTGAGTGAATGTGTATGTATGGCATATCTGTGTGTGGGTAAGTATGTATGGGCATGTATGAGTATCTGTGCATAAATGTGTACACGGGTGTGTGGGTGTGTTTGTATGTATGGCTGGACCTGGGTCTGGGCCTTGTGCCTTGCCTCCTGGCCGCTCCTTGCTGGTTGCCTCCTCCCCCCTACCCCCTGGGATGGGGGTGCCTCAGGGTTCCTGGGTGGGGCTGGATGTTCTGGCGTGGGTGCTGGCCTGCCCCCCTTGGGGGTGCGGTGCGGGGCTGCGTTGGCTTCTTCGGCGTGGGGGGGGCTCTGTGGAGGGTCGGGCGGTCCTTGGGTGCCGTGGGCCCGGGGGCCCTGCCGCCGGCCAGTGCAGGGGGCTGGCCGCTGGGGGGGGGCTGGCTTCTCATCGCCTTGGGTTCCCTGGAGCCCTTGCTCCTCGACTGGGGGGGCTCCGTCTGAGACCACCCTCTCCCGTCTGCTGGGGTGGGTGTGCGGTTGTCTTTGGACTGAGTAGCCAAGGGTCTTCCTGGCTCTTGGTGGGCTGCTGGTGGCCTGGGTTTCCGGGGGCTTTCCATACCTGCTTCTAGCTTCTGATGGGTGGAGCTGCAGCGTTTTGCCCTCATTGGTAAGTACGTTCCATGACACAGACACAAACATGACACAGACACAAACGACCACTCAATCACAACTCAACAAAATTGTTGGTGTGCGTAACATGCTTTGTTAGTTTTGTTTTTCACACACAAATTTATTTTTGCAAGTATTGATAGTATTTTTTTATGTTAAAGTGATGAACTATCTGATTAATAGACTTGTGCTCTTTCCCCTTTTTTTTTTTTTTTCTTTTTTTCTTCTCCTTTTTTTGCTCCCTTTCTCTCTCCCTTTTTCTTTTCTTTATTTTCCTTTTCTTCAGCCTGTCAGCTCTGGCTGTTACATTGTATGTGAAAAAATAACTCAGATAAATAAAATAAAGGGTTAAAACATCAACAAGAAGAGCCTATTGAGAACCTATAGAGCTCATCTTGAAATAGCAAATATGTTTGGCACAACAACGCATTCAGATCACAGTTCTGCTTGCAAGATCTACCAGACATGACAGGCTTTAAAAAAAAAAAAATAAATAAATAAATAAATAAAACAGAAAGTAACCAACATAACACCCGCAGACCTAACACAGAAAACTTGACAAAGGGAATCAAACATTACACAAAGAAACAATAGGAAGGGTAACTAAACAGAACACCCAAACAACAAACTGAGAAAAACTAAACTATAAGAAACTCTAAGAACACAACCCAAAAAATACAACAAAACAGAGCTAAACAAAAAGGAACTAAAAACACTGGGCCACCGGCCCAGGACCATGACAAGGTCAGACATTTCCTGTAGTTCTTGATCAAGTTTGCACACACAGCAGGATTTTGGCCCTCTCCTTCATACAGATCTTCTCCATATCTTTCAGGTTTTGGAGCTACCTCCAGAAACATTGAGCAACATTGAGTTTCAGCTTCCTCCAAAGATTTTCTATTGGGTTCATGTCTGGAGACTGGCTAGGCCACTCCAGAACCTTGAAATACTTCTTACAGAGCCACTCCTTAGTTGTCCTGGCTGTGTGTTTCGGGTCATTGTTATGCTGGTGTCAGGGTTTGGGGTGTTGTGGTGTGTATGCAGCTCCGTTTTCTTTTCTTTTACTGTAGGCTAGGCGGCTGGGTCTCCTCCCCTGCATGGCAGAGCTGGAGGCTTTCTCTCTTTGGTCCAGCACACCTGATGCGCATCATCAGTAATTACACCTGCCCTTAAGGACCAGCCTCCTGTCTTCGCCAGAGTGTTAGCTAACCTGCACAGTTCAAGTACTACCTAGTGGATCACCCAGCCTGCCTTCCCTCCTGGATAATTTGGAGCTGCTATCTCCACACACCACCACCCCCTCCTTGGGACTCTGTTGCCGTACATTACGAGTAAGCCATCTCAGCCTACTCCCCCAACTCCCCTGTCAGAATTCAGTTCAACCAATCTATGTTATGCCCACTAATTACATCTCTCCCTCTGTTTAGACCCATAAGTCCTTTTGTGAGCTGTTCCTGTTTCCTGCTTGCGAGCTGTAAGACTGGTTTCCAGTAGACTCATCTCCACCCTGTTGAAAGCATTCCCTGCTATTTGTTCACTGTAGTGATTTGAGTTAGTTCGTGTATATAAAGTGTCAAGTGTTTCTCTGCCGTGTCTGTATTTGGGTCCATCCCATTGGTAGCCATCTGTTGTGACAGCAGGAAGACCCAGCTACGACCCATCTTCAATGCTCTTACTGAGGGAAGGAGGTTGTTGGCGAAAAATCTCGCAATACATGACCCCATCTATCCTGCCTTCAGTACGGTGCAGTCGTCCTGTCCCCTTTGCAGAAAAGCACCCCAAAGTCTGATGTTTCCACCCCCATGCTTCATAGTTGGAACTGTGTTCTTGGGGTTGTACTCATCCTTCTTCTTCCTCCAAACACAGCAAGTGGAGTTGATACCAGAAAGCTCTATTTTGGTCTCATCTGACCACATGACCTTCTCCCATGCCTCCTCTGGATCATCCAGATGGTCACTGGTGAACTTCAAACAGGCCTGGATTTTAGCTGGCATGAGCAGGGGGAACTTGCTTGCCCTGCAGGATTTTAATCCATGATGGTATAGTGTGTTACTAACGTCATCTTTGAGACTGTGGTCCCAGCTCTCTTCAGGTCATTGACCAGCTTTCCCCCGTGTAGTTGTGGGCTGATTCCTGATCTTTCTCAGAATCATCTCACCATGAGGTGAGATCTTGCGTGGAGCCCCAGATGGAGGAAGATTGACGGTCATCTTGTGTTTCTTCCATTTTCTAATAATTGTGCCAACAGTTGTTGCCTTCTCACCAAGCTGCTTGCTTATTGTCCTGTAGCCCATCCCAGCCTTGTGCAGGTTACCCTTTTGTCACTGGTGTCCTTAGACAGCTCTTTGGTCTTGGACATGGTGGAGAGGTTGGAGTGTGATTGATTGAGTGCGTGAACTCGTGAGAGCCAGAATTCTTGCTGGTTGGTAGGTGATCAAATACTTAGTTCATGCAATAAAATGCAAATTCATAATTTAAAAATCATAAAATGTGATTTTCTGGATGTTTTTTAGATTCTGTCTCTCACAGTTGAAGTGTACCTACAATATAAATTACAGACCTCTCCATTCTTTTTAGGTGGGAAAATCAGCAGTGTATCAAACACTTATTTATTTACTTATTACTGTAGATATTTATAAACATGCTCATGCATTTTAGTCACTTTAAACTAGTGATTTTTGTGCCACCAAAAGTGGCAGTGGACTTTAGAGATCTAACGGCTAATTCTCAAGTTTAGAGAAGACAATTTTAAGAAATTCAGTCGCTTTTGGTTAAGTGGTGCCTTTCTGTTCTGTAGAGTTATCTTTAGATTCTGACACAGGAAACAACTGATTGTTGCTGACATGCTTCACATGATATCACTGCTAAACACGGCAGTGCTTAGCACTCAAAAACCTAGATTTGCTAGATTTTTTGCTGAAACCTAGCAAACTAGTGCAAAGACAAACAAAAAAATGCAGGATGGACTGGAATGAAATAGAATAGACTGGCATTTATATAGTTTTATACACTTTAAGCATTTTACTACCACAGTGTACCTGCCAACAACCTAACATGCGTGTCTTAAGACATTGGGTAGGGTGGTGCTGCTGACTTCAACTGAGAACACAGTCAGGATGGAATACCTCAAGAATCTCCTCAGTCCCACTAGTGTTCTGTAGAGGTATTGGAGTCTGAAAAAGTAGATGACGTCCCCATCACTGGGGATGAGGTTGCTGAAGTAGTTAACAAGAACAAAAGTAAAGAGCTGAGAATGAACATAACAGGTCTTCTTTAACTTATATGTACATAACTATAGAGATTATAGTGATCATGTGTCCATCAGCTGTTTTTCAGAGGCTCTGACTGTCTCTGAAATAGAACTAATCAACATTTCACACTGCACGAAAAGAAGCATATTCGTCCCCGTATAATGATGCTTTCGTCAGCATACGGGGATGCGCATTTCCGTTCGCCTGAGACGGATATGGTCGTTTACGTACCACCAGAATCAACGGGGGGTAAAGGTACGGGGGAGCCGGCCCGCGGGAGGTGTTAACGTCTCTACTTTACATATGAATAGCAGCGCTACAAGCCGAAGCAGCGGTAACAGACCCACGTGGCTTCTCTGTCATTGGATGAGAAAAATGCCATCACAATTCAGCACTCACATATGATTGGCTGGTAGATCTGTCCCCCATTGGCCTTTATAAAGACAGGCCTGGGTAAGCCCCTCCCTAATAAATAATAACCTAGTAATAAAATTTTTTTTTAATTATTGTTTCTGTGATATACCTTGTATGTTATGTTGTATTCATGCCATGCTAATAACCTCAACTAAAAGGAATTCAATTAAGAGAAACAAATTGTGAGGCACAAGTTTGAATTTAGTTATTTTTTTTATTTACAAAGCAATATGCACATACACACACACACATCATATATAAGAATACAAAAACATTATGACATATAATGCTTTGCTACTTCTGGGCCATGTGGTGATGGCTTTCTCTCAGAGCATGGTCCAGCATACAAACGCTTATGGTGCACGGCGTTGTATTGAGGGTGAGCTTCTAGTCTGTCTTGCAGTTTGGCTCAGAGGTCACTGAGCTCCTGGCTGGGGAAGCTTGGGGGTCTTAATCCAGCCCGACATGCCCTCTGAGACGCCATCCTCCTCATCCAACATGAGGTCAGTGGTGACACCGTCCCAGAAGGCAACCTCCTTCACTGCCAGGACACTCGTCCTCGCCTCCAGCAGCTGTTGACACAGAGCACACATTAAGTCATTATGAAACTATATGAAATATTGTGAAAAATCAGGAAACTACACTGAAAGTTTGAGTCTCTTGACTTTGAATGCACACATAGCAGATAAGACCCTGAATACAAAAAAAAAAAAAATTGATCAGCCCATCTTTGTGATGAAAAACAATGGTTATGTGACAAAGTACCAACTCCTGCATCCTGTGAATAAAAGACAAATGAACAAGTACTTTGAAAACATTTAACATTGATAAAAGTACTTCAGTGATTTTGGTCATTAACCCTTGAGGCACCTTTAAACTGATTATACACTTTTTATCTTTAGGTCCCAAAATGTTACAGCTGCTAAAACTATAAACATTCAGGGTTAATTATTTTCACCTTCACTGCATCACCTTTTTATATACATTTTGGGTTGTTCAAAAGAAGCCAGATTTTATATAAAGTTAAAAAAAACAATAAGTAATATTTCCCAAAAATAAAACTGCATTTCCAAGCTAACTACACAAATACAGCAGACCAACAATACAATCCAACACGTCTTACCGGCTTCCTTCTTGCACGTCACCGGGCAGGATTTTTAATGGCTGCCGCCTTTTCCAGAACGTGAGGCTGACTGTAGTGGAAGCTGCGGCGGACCGTCTGTAGGTTTAACAAGAAGCTGGAAAACATTTTTGTACATTGTAAATAAAGAGCATAAACACAGTGTATACATAAACATATCCAGGCAAGAAACACACAAACAAACAACACCAATAGATATTTACACACAATTATATCACGGTCCACGCATTAGGAACACTCACACTCGCGTTGTGAGGCGAACACAGTCTGTGGAAAATAAAGGTGAAAATAAATAAGAGTAAAAACATTTGAAGTTCTTCTCTCCTCCACACATTGAATACTGCTGCTTTGTTTCTGATTTTTACCTCTGCAGAGGATCATACCGGCTTTTATTGGATTCAGAGTTGTGCAGGAACTGCTTCCTATAAGATGAAACCAAATAAAAATAAGAAACCAAATCACAATACGTCTGTCAGCTTACTGTGACCATTCCTCCACTCTTAGTATTTATGTTTTAGAAACGACCAAGTCTTACCGCAGTTTTCGGATTGTGCTGCCGTCTTTTCCTCTTTAGTAGGTGAGTCTTTGTTAGAGCATCGAGTCTGTACACAATAGACGCCATCTTATCTTTCAGCTGCCCTAGTAGAAACTTGAGTTAACTGAGGAGATAACCCACTCACTGCAGCCAGCAGTGTCTTCTCGTCTGCAGCGGGGCTGGTTGAAGCTGGCCGGTAGAGAGGCCCGCTTTCACGAGGAGCTTCTGGGGTGTTGAAAATATAGACGACGTCCTCCATTGTTGTACCAGGAAAGCAGCGTAGACAAAGACCACCATTCAGTTTGAACGGAAGAGAACGACCGCGCTGATTTCCTTTGGTCTTGTGAGACCTTCAGCGAGATCCTGCACGTGATCTGTATTGTCCAATCACAGGCGAGGAAGTTGCCACATGGAATTCAATTCATTTCGTTTCAACTCAATTAAATTTTATTTATATAGCGCCAAATCACAACAAACAGTCGCCTCAAGGCGCTTTGTATTGTGGGTAAAGACCCTACAATAATACAGAGAAAACCCAACAGTCAGAACGACCCCCTATGAGCTGGAAGACACACATCCACTGTCTGTTTTTCTTTTTTTTTACATTTTACTTTTACTTTTTTTTTTTTTACATTTTTCTCATGAAGGTTTTGTTGATATCTCTTATGTACATCCATGTATAGCAAAATGAAAGTTTATATGTTTTATATGTTTATATGTTTTCTTATTACATCTGCCTTGGTAGTCTTTAATGTCATTAATGCATGTGAACATTTACTGAACGTTTATGGCAGCGTTCATGCGAAGTTGTCTGAATGTTCAATGCTAGCTGGGAAGCCGCTGCACAGGAGAGGATGATGGTGTGACAGACTTTTAGTTACAGTGAATTAGACTGAAAACTGAGTATGCTTTTCAATGAAAATAATGCTTCTGGTGTCACCAAAATCAAGTTATAGCCTTTGTTTATCTCCCTCAGTCCACTAAAGTTCAGGGTTCACAAAAAACTCCATGACAAAGGCTCACAAAACAGAAGCTCACAGACAGAAGCTCACAGACAGAAGCTCACAGCCTTATTGGAAAAAGGGACAAAAGCTGAAAACGTCCAAAAGTATATTTCTAACTAGATAATACTAATTTATAAAATAGAATGATTTCTTCTGAGTTTAGTCTTGTTTGAATGTTTCGCTGTATAATTTATGTGTAGTCACATTGTAATGGAAAAAGGCTTAAAAGATGATAATGTAAATTTGATTATATATATCTCAAAATAAAAATATGTTACAACTGTTGGGAGGGGTAGACCTCTGGTGAGTACTGGTGACCACTGGTGAGTACTTGATTTGCATTTGTATGACTCACAGAAACCTCCTTTACATATGAGAGCCTGCCCTAGACCTGAGGAGAGGGGGGAGCTCAGGGAGCACTGACACAGAGAGTCCACGGCAGTTTCCCTACAGTTTACTGTTCTGGCCAAAGCCTCCTGCTGAGAACCCTAAAGCTCAAGGCGCGCGGCAATATTACATACAAGAAACTGTCGAAAAACCCACTTTTCATGCAGTGTCACATAAACACATCCTGTATATAAAATGAAAGAATATTAACTGCTGTTCAGATATATTCTTGGATAATTTTTATGCTCATTAGACTGTAACTTATTCATGTATTCTTATGAGCACTGGAACACTGTTATTCCTTCAGGGGGAAGCTGGCTGCTGATATCTTTTTAGATATGAAGGATTAATGTGGCTATTGTGCACAAGAAACCCATTTTAGTCTTATTTTCAAGTTTTATATTTAATCCTTTCAGAATTATATTATTTCCAAGTGTTTTTTATTTATGTTTTGTTATCTTTGTTTCTGGTTCTGGGTTCCTCATTAGATGTTGTTCTCTTTCACAACCAGTCTCTCCTTGTGTACCCATGTCTGTCTTTTCTCTTTGTGTACTACTCCTTTGGTTGTCTGGTTTCTTTGTCTTGTTGTGTTAAGTTTATCTTGTCTTCCCATTCAGTTATGTCTCTCTTTCTGCTTTAATTATTGGTTGCTTATTCCCTTTTGTATTTCCATTCAGTACTGGTCTCGTCTCTGTGTTTTGTCTTTTATTTCTCCCGTGTTAATCCTTTATAGCACAAGTGACTGTTTTTGGTAATTCCGTGCATTCCATGGCTTAGTGGCGTTATGAAGCATGTGGTCTTGAACAATGTGTCCCTGAAGAAATGTCCTAATGTTGTTCAAAGTTATAATGCACATGTTATAATGTTCTAAAATACATGTTCCTTTCATCGTATTTGTGTTTTTCTTTCTCACACACTTTTTGGATTTTTTTTTTCACCACTTGTTCACAAATAACCAAATATGGTAAGTTCATTGACCTTGATTTTATATTTAAAAAGTAAAACATTTGAAAAAACGTAACAAATTAAGTGTCCTCCAAAAATACTCCAAGGTTGAAATTTTGAATTTCAAAGTATTTTAATGATAACCTTATAAAGGGTTAAGTCAGTCCCTTTTTGTTTATCTTCTGTCTCTGTGTCAAGTTTGGATGTCTTATTCCTGGTCTCAGAATTAACTTGTACTGGCCTCGCAGAAATCTCCATTCGGCTATCCAGCAAGCTAAACACCTCCACACAATAAATCCAGGACACCCTGTCGAACTTGAGCGTCTTTATAATGTGAACGGTGTGAAACTGAAATACAATACACAGAATAGTAAATACACGGGAAGTTTAGTACTTCAAATGCATGCATGTCTAAAACAAAGGTGTTTAACATATAGTGTCTGCCATATTAAACGCAGCAGAAATATGACCTTCCATCAACTAATGTATTTACAACAAATATAATCTTCATATTCAATACAAATTAATATATTTGATAAATTGTCTCAAACTGCAACAATACCAAATATATACTTCCAGTTAAACATCCTACTTACAGGGAATGCCTTTATGAGGTCTAGAACAGCAGGATTGCATGAGATGGTGAACGCATGAAATACAGCAGCCTTCTTGCTGGTTTCCGTGGGCTTCTACCACTTCTGGTCATCACTTCCTGTCACATGCCATTTACTGACAGTCTTAAAGGGACAACAGCTCTTTTAGGGCGAAAGCCCAAAACACTCCCCGTCTGGTATCTTCCAGGATACCACAATTAATGTTCTCTGATTTGGGAATGCAAAAGGAAAACTATTTCTGAAATTGGTCTGTAATAGGTTTTGGTTGTACCATGCTGAACAACCTTGACTTCAACCTTCCTCACGAGTCCATCTTGACTGGGAACAGGCTTGACAACAACACCCATTGGCCATTCATTCCTCCTGGCTTGTCTTTCTTTAAGGAGAACCACATCTCCTTCTTTAATATCCGGTTGTTTATGCTGCCATTTCTGCCGAGACTGCAGAGTGCAAAGATACTCCTTTCGCCATCTATTCCAGAAATCGTCGGCCAGAAACTGCACACGTTTCCACTGGCTCTTCAACATTTCTCTTGGGTTGACACTGGAGGAGAGAGGTGGAGGAACACTGCCCTTCTGTGTGAGAAGCATGGCAGGTGATAGAATGTGAGGATGCTCCGGATCCGAGGAGACTGGAATTAGAGGACGAGCATTTAGAATGGCTGTAACTTCTGCTAGAAATGTGGTCAGAATTTCATGAGTGAGTCGGATGCGACTGCCTTGCAGTAACATACAGTCAAGGATCTGTCTTGCCATACCTATCATACGTTCCCATGCCCCACCCATATGGGACGAATGGGGTGGATTGAAGACCCAGTCACAGCCTTGATCCTGCAGGAAGCCTTGTACCCTTTTCTCCTCTGCAATGTTTGACCTCATTTCTTTATATGCACCAATAAAGTCTGTACCACAGTCCGAACGAAGCTGCTTTGCTGGGCCGCGGAGAGCAAAGAAACGCCTTAGTGCATTGATGAAGCTAGAAGAGCTCATATCCTCGACAACCTCAATGTGGACTGCTCTTATGCATAAGCAGGTAAACAAAATTGCCCAACGCTTGCTGTTGGCTTGGCCTCCACGTGTCCGTCTCGTGGACACCTCCCATGGTCCAAACATGTCCACGCCCACATATGAAAAAGGAGGTTCTATTTTCAACCTGTCTGCAGGTAGGTCACACATAAGCTGTTCTCCAACCTTTCCTCTGAGCCTTTTGCAGGTCACACAATTGCTGATAACTTTACCAATGCACCTTTTTGCTCCTACTATCCACAAGCCGTTTTCTCTGAACACTCCCTCTGTAAAATGCCTGCCTTGATGACTGATCTTTCCATGATGATGCCGAACAAGGAGTGTTGTTATGTGGTGATTACCTGGCAGAATGATAGGGTTTTTCTCCCTCTGCTCCAGACCTGATTGACTAAGTCGTCCACCAACACGTAAAAGCTCTCTCTTGTCCATTGTGGGATTCAGTTTTCTGAGTGGACTGTTTGTAAGTAGATTGTGCTTGGCAGTGATGCATTTTATTTCCTCTGCATAAGCCTCATGTTGCACACTTCTGATAATTACTTCCTCAGTTTCTTTTATCAAATCGGTGTTGATGGCTTTGTTGCACATGTGCCATCCCACACACGTATTGTCCCTTGCTGAACTTCCAAAGCAGCGTGCAACATGCTTCAGATTAGCTGTGGCCTTGGTCACAGATCTCCAAGTGGAAAAACGTTCCCATCGTTTTGAGCCTAAGCAGGTCTCTACAATACGGGTAGATAGAGTTTTTACCTCAGGACGGACTTCTGCATCCGTTGTTGGGTCCAGGAGATCATATTTCTCTGGTGGATCTGATAAAGCTCTTGGGTTCTGGAGAAAGGATGGCCCTGTAAACCATGTCGTGCTCTGGAGCTTCAGGGCAGGAACAGAACGTGAGCCATGGTCAGCTGGGTTCTGTTCTGTTGGCACATAATGCCACTGTTCAGGCACGGTAGACTCCCTGATACGCTGAATGCGATTGTTCACATAGACATAAAACCGTCTTGACTGGTTATAAATATAACCAAGGACCACCTTGCTGTCCGTATAGAAACTGATTGTGTTGAACGGATGGTCAATCTCCTCAGCAACTACCTCAGCTATTTCGACGGCGAGCACCGCTGCGCAGAGCTCCAACCTGGGAATAGTAAGTTCTGGCTGAGGAGCAAGTCGTGTTTTAGCAAGGACAAATCCTACTTCCACTCTTCCATCATGGCTTATGTCTTTCAGGTATGCAACAGCACATATGGCCTTCACAGAAGCATCAGAGAAGATGCATAGCTCAGTACTCTTGGCTTCGCAGGTCGGGACTGTGGAGTATGGACGGGGCACATGAATGCTGCTGAGATGCTGCAAAGAGTTTTTCCATTCCATCCATTTCTCTTGCATTGCCTCTGGAAGAGGAGAGTCCCAGTCCGAAGCTTCTTCTGACAGTTCTCTTAGTAACAGCCGTCCCTTGATTGTCACTGGAGCCAAGAAACCAAGAGGGTCGAAGAGGCTGTTGACCATGGAGAGCAACCCCCTTCGTGTATATGGCCTTTCTGTCTGAGGGGCGTGAAATGTAAATTGGTCTGACATAATGTTCCATTTCAATCCAAGACTCCGTTGGTCAGGTAGGTCATCTGTGAATAGGTCAAGGTCCTGAAGGTCCTTGGCACGATCCTCCACTGGAAATGCATCCATCACCTCAGGCTTATTAGAGGCTATTTTGTGGAGCCGAAGATTTGAGGCTCTTAGCATTTCTTGTGTTCTCGAGAGAAGGTCAACAGCTTGTTCCACGGAGGAGAAAGACTTGAGAGCGTCATCCATGTAGAAGTCACGCTCTATAAACCGACAAACATCCGCTCCGTAATGCTCTTTTCCTTCCTGGGCAGCCCTGCACATTCCAAAGATTGCTACAGCAGGGGAGGGGCTGTTCCCAAAAACATGCACCCTCATTCTGAAGTCAACCAGTTCCTTCTTCAGGTTGTTTTCTTTGTGCCAGATGAAGCGAAGAACATCCCTGTGGTCCTCCCGCACCAGGAAGCAGTGAAACATCTGTTGGATGTCTGCTGTAATTGCAACTGGGTTCTTCCTGAATCTTATGAGGACACCCAACAAACTGTTGTTCAGGTTTGGTCCAGGTAATAGTACATCATTAAGAGATGTCCCCTCAAAACGTGCACTTGAGTCGAACACCACTCGTATTTGAGTGGGTTTTTGTGGATGGTAGACTCCAAAGAATGGCAGATACCAATACTCCTTTCCCCTTTGTACCGGAGGTGCAAGCTCTGCATGCTCATTGTCCAATATTTTCTGCATGAAGTCCACAAAGTTGGATTTCATCTGGGGTTTTTTGTTCAAGGTGTGCTGCAAAGACTTAAGGCGGCTCATAGCGTATTGGCGATTGTTAGGAAGATGCTTTCGTGGCTGGCGGAATGGCAAGGGAGCTACCCAACTGTTGGAGGAATCCTGGAAGAATTCATTCTGCATTATCTGAAGGAACAGGAAATCCTCCACTGATGGTGCAAGCTTGCTGTCATCCTTGGTTTTCTGGAAAACTGCATCTCCCAAGTTCTCACAGCTTGGCTTGTAGCATTTGGGGTTTAGAGGAAAGCCGATTGATTGGATCTGATGGGAGGGGCAGAGTTTCTCCTTCACTTTAATGTGGGTTTCACATGGACTTTCCCTCGCTTACAGTGCTGTCCTGAGCTCCCTTCCCAGACGTCTCAACCCCCATTCACACCTTTGTTCCAGTGACCTCAATAGGTCACTGGAAACAATGGAGCGGAGTCCTAAATTGGTTTCAACTGAAACCACTGATTAAATATGACCCACGCCCCCTTCACACCTGGGCACATGTGTTCAAGCACATGATCAATAGAGGGTCATAACCACCTCCAGGGGACTACGCCCACAGGGGTTTAAATACCTGGGTCTCTCCACAATTTGGTTGAGAACTGAAGAAGCCTTTCGGATGAGAGGTGAAACGTCTTCAAGAAACAAAAAGGAGTCCAGTCGCCTTTTTCAAGCTCCAGAGACTACTATGACCTGGATAACTGAGAATCTACACAGACATATTGCCTTGCACTTTGGGAGGAACACCCTTCAATTGGTGCGGGAGTATGAAAGGGACTCAAGAAAGCTAGCGGACTACAGGAACCACCTTCATTTCAACTTGAGATGCAGACAGTCCAGACTGGTTCCCAAGAGTTTGCACCTTGGGTCCACAGTAAAAGGACATAGAGCTGACCAAATTCTATGGAGAGCACAGAACCACCTTTTAAGTGAAAGGATAAGACAGGTCCATTTCACCATAGATGCACTCCAGAACAAAATCCACCAGACTCAGCAGAAACTCTCATCACTCTTACCTCACACCATCGCAGAAGAAGTTTCTACATTTGTGGACAAAGCCCAGCTCGCACAACACATCAAAGGCAAGGAAAGACAACTACGTAAATTTCAAACTCTGCAAACCAAGGCATACCATTCATCTGTTAACAAACAGGACGACACGATAAGCAATGGAAACCAAGGAAAGTGGGTGAAGAACCTATCAGACAGGGTCCTCACCAAACCAGAAGAAAATGTTCTAGCCAAAGGACTCAACTTTGCCATAGCCCCACAACAGCTTCCTATAGTAGACCTCATCACAGCAACAGAAACCGCTATAAGAAATAACAAACTGTCTCATCCTGTAGCAGAACAGATCAGGATGAAAGTTTCAGCCACTCTCTCCAGTGCAAGACTTCCTCCATCCAACCTCACCATTCAGGAGAAGAAGGCCATCACAGCCCTAAGCAAGGATCAAAACATCACCATACTGCCAGCCGACAAGGGGAGGTGCACGGTTGTGCTGAATTCATCGGATTACCACAACAAAATTACTACACTCCTCAGTGACAACAATACTTATGAGGTCTTGAGACGTGATCCCACAAGCAACTACAAGAAAAAAGTTGTTTGCTGCCTGCAACAACTTGAAAAGGAAAAAGCCATTGACTGCCCCACTTACTACCGCCTGTACCCTGGAGAAGCCACTCCATGCATTTATGGACTCCCAAAGATCCACAAAGAAGGAGTCCCACTTCGACCCATTATCAGCAGTATAAACTCGGTCACCTACAACATTTCCAAACACCTCGCCACCATCTTATCACCGCTTGTTGGCATCACACCCCACCACATTGAAAACTCTACAGATTTTACTAACAAGGTCCAGAATCTTGTACTGGATCCAGATGAAACCATGGTGTCCTTTGATGTGGTTTCACTTTTCACTTGCATACCTACAACTGAGGCAGTGGAGACCGTCAGAAGACGACTACAGGAAGACGATTCCTTACTGAACAGAACCAGCTTCACCCCAGATCAGATTTGTGCACTTTTAGATCTCTGCCTTACCACAACATATTTTAAATACAATGATGGATTCTACAGACAGAAGCATGGATGTGCCATGGGCTCCCCAGTGTCTCCCATTGTAGCCAACCTTTACATGGAGGAAGTGGAAAGTAAAGCTCTTGGTTCTTTCAAAGGGATGGCACCTAGCCACTGGTACAGATATGTAGATGACACCTGGGTCAAAATCAAAACCCAAGAAGTAGAAGCCTTCACTCGTCACATTAACTCAGTGGATAAATACATACGTTTTACCAGGGAGGACACCAGAGATAACAAGTTACCATTCCTGGACTGTGCGGTGCTTATCGAGGAAGATGGAAGCCTCAACATTGAAGTTTACCGGAAGCCCACACACACAGACCAGTATCTCCTCTTTGACTCCCACCACCCTCTGGAACACAAACTTGGGGTGATCAGGACCCTACAACACCGTGCGGAAAGTGTTCCCTCTAAGGCAGAAGGGAAGCATAAGGAACACACACACATTAAGAAAGCCCTCAAAACATGCGGTTACCCCAACTGGGCCTTCATCAAATCAGCTAAGATGCACAGGAATGAAGGCCAAACACAAACTACAGAGAATGGGAAGGACAAGAGGAACAACATTGTCATCCCATATGTGTCAGGCTTGTCAGAGAAACTCAGAAGAATTTTATCCAAGCATGACATCTCAGTATACTTCAAACCAAGTCACACCCTAAGACAAAAACTGGTTCATCCCAAGGACAAACCCGCCAAACACAAGATCAGCGATGTAGTGTATGCTGTTCAGTGCAGTGAAGAGTGCTCGGACCTCTACATTGGTGAAACCAAACAGCCTCTTCACAAACGAATGGCACAACATAGAAGAGCCACCTCGACAGGACAAGATTCAGCAGTACATCTGCATCTGAAGGAAAAAGGGCACTCTTTTGAGGATGCCAATGTCCACATTTTGGACAGGGAAAACAGATGGTTTGAAAGAGGAGTGAAAGAAGCCATCTATGTCCACTGTGAACAACCATCATTGAACAGAGGAGGTGGATTACGTCACCAACTTTCCCCCGCTTACAGTGCTGTCCTGAGCTCCCTTCCCAGACGTCTCAACCCCCATTCACACCTTTGTTCCAGTGACCTGAATAGGCCACAGGAAACAATGGAGCGGAGTCCTAAATTGGTTTCAACTGAAACCACTGATTAAATATGACCCACGCCCCCTTCACACCTGGGCACATGTGTTCAAGCACATGATCAATAGAGGGTCATAACCACCTCCAGGGGACTACGCCCACAGGGGTTTAAATACCTGGGTCTCTCCACCATTTGGTTGAGAACTGAAGAAGCCTTTCGGATGAGAGGTGAAACGTCTTCAAGAAAAAAAAAGGAGTCCAGTCGCCTTTTTCAAGCTCCAGAGACAACTTGTTCTGCCATTCTCCAGAACATGAGTCTTAAAGGTAGTAACTTCAGGTCTGTGGGAGCTGCCCAGGCACACATCACCAATGATCACCCATCCTAAATCCAATTTCTGTGCATATGCTGCATCAGAGGGCCCCGTGATTTGTTCCCTTACTTTGTGGACCCTTAGCAAGTCTCTCCCAAGTAGCAGCAGGATTTCGGCACTGCTATCCAACACTGGAATTTCATGGGCTATTGATTTAAGGTGAGAGTGACTAAGTGCGGCCGCAGGAGTGGGGATCTCATCTCTGTTATTGGGAATCATGTTGCACTCAATGAGAGTGGGCAGTGGGATGTTGAGAGCACCATCTACAGACTCAACAACAAACCCAGTCGCACGGCGACCAGCTGTTTCCCCGACACCTGAGCATGTTTTGAGAGTGTATGGGGTTGAGGGACCATTAATGTTGAACATCTCGAACAACTCGGAGCGTGCCAATGACCTATTGCTTTGGTCATCCAACATGGCGTACATCCTTTTGCTCTCTCTATGGCTGTCAGCAGGGTAAACGTTTACGAGGCATATCTTAGAACAGGATTTGCCACTAAATCCCTCTCTACACACCTCAGTGCAGTTAGATACAACTGCAGCTTCTGGAGATCCCATCTCCCCGCCATTCTCTGTAGGGGAACGAGAAGGTGTGGGGGTAGCTGGAAGTTTGTCTGGATGCAGGATTGTAGGGTGCTTGTTACTATGGCAATCGGAGCATTCAACCACTACATCGCAATTTTGAGCTATGTGCTTGTTTGAGGCACAGCATTTGAAACAGATTTTGTGTACCTTCAGGATCCTTTTCCTTTCATCGAGAGGCATTTCTCTCAGTCCTCTACACTTACGTAAGGGATGGGGTTTATTATGCACTGGACATATCTTCTCTGGGTCCTCAGCAGTGGGTGCTGTTTTGGACAGGGAGACGTCAGTTTTATGTACCGAGACTGGTCTTCGGTCTGTGATGTGGCTCTGTGAGAACTTATCCCTTCTGATTGCAGTAGAAGCAGTGGAAAATAACTGGAGACTGAAGCTTGGGTCATTAAGTGCCTTTGCTTGCTTGCGCACAAACTCTAAGAAGAACGAAAATGGTGGAAAAAACACCTTGTGCACTTGTTTGTAGTGTGAACCCTCCATCACCCACCTGTCTTGAAGCCCATATGGCAGTTTTTGTACAATAGGATGGATGCCTCTAGCAGTGTCAAGGTATGACAGGCCTGGCAAATATCCTTCTTGTTTTGCTGATTCAATCTCAGACAGCAAATCATATAGCTCCCTGAGCTTATGGTGCTCCTTAAACCCAATTTTTGGGAATCTTTCTAGCTTTGCAAATAGAGCTCCTTCGATAGCTTCTGGCGACCCATACAGCTCATCCAATCTGTCCCATATGTGTTCAAGTCCGACCGATGGATTTCTCACATTGACAGATTTGATGCGTCGAGCGTGCTCAGAAGACTCTGCTCCTAGCCATTTAATTAACAGGTCAGCTTCTTCTCCTGCTCTCAGAGCTAGGTCCTCAGTAACAGCAAGGAATGATGATTTCCATGCTAGATAGTTTTCAGGCTTGTCGTCAAATTTCACAAGTCCTGATGACATTAGCTGGCTGCGAGCTAAGTATCTGGCTAGGTCAATTTGGGCTGCATCACCGGAGCAATGTGGAGCAGAAGATGGATAATGGTTTCGGGTTTCTAGCTTTGATGTGTATCCTGGCACTCCATTTATATTGTGTGACTGATGTTGATGTGTAAAACCTTGGTTGGAATGAGTGCTGTCATCCTCAATGTGACTAGGAGGCTGGGAGCTTTGCAAGACTGTTGATTTATCTCGTAGTTTCTTGTCTCCCTGTGTGAGAGTGTGGTTACTCTGTAGTGAGGGTTCAAATTTTAGTGATGGTCTGCTACCGCTGAGATGACTGTGTTCCCTAACATACTGTTCGGTACGTTGTCGGGAACTCTGTGTGGGTGTTAGCTGCGTTTTGCATTCACTTGTGGTCTCCAGATTTGCCACTGCAGCCTCCATAACTGCCGCTTCGGCAAGTGCAGCCTCTGCCTCTCTCTCCTTTTCCAAAGCTTCTAGTGTAGCCTCTAAACGGGCCTTTTCCATTTTTATTTCTATCTCTCTCTTTGAAAATGCAGCTCTGGCCTGAGCAGCTTCTGCCTTTGCACGTGCCGTAGCAGCTGCCATAGAAATACTTGATACAACTGAAGCTTTACTTGAATGGGATGTCGTGGATTGGGTGTCAACATCCTTTACTTTGTTATCCATGTCGAGCAGGCAGGTATTACCTTGATTCTTTCTTGTGGTGCTGCAGCTGTTGCGCCGGTCTCACTGCAGAAAGTGGTTCGGCTGGACGCTCACAATCGCAGGTCTCCCTTTTCACTGTACTGGCCTCGCAGAAATCTCCATTCGGCTATCCAGCAAGCTAAACACCTCCACACAATAAATCCAGGACACCCTGTCGAACTTGAGCGTCTTTATAATGTGAACGGTGTGAAACTGAAATACAATACACAGAATAGTAAATACACGGGAAGTTTAGTACTTCAAATGCATGCATGTCTAAAACAAAGGTGTTTAACATATAGTGTCTGCCATATTAAACGCAGCAGAAATATGACCTTCCATCAACTAATGTATTTACAACAAATATAATCTTCATATTCAATACAAATTAATATATTTGATAAATTGTCTCAAACTGCAACAATACCAAATATATACTTCCAGTTAAACATCCTACTTACAGGGAATGCCTTTATGAGGTCTAGAACAGCAGGATTGCATGAGATGGTGAACGCATGAAATACAGCAGCCTTCTTGCTGGTTTCCGTGGGCTTCTACCACTTCTGGTCATCACTTCCTGTCACATGCCATTTACTGACAGTCTTAAAGGGACAACAGCTCTTTTAGGGCGAAAGCCCAAAACAAACTATTTCCTGCCTTATTTTGATAGCCTCTTGTCTCTTGTGTCTTGTATTTAATTCTACTTTCCTTGTCTTGTTTTCAGTGATTAGTCCCAGCTGTGCTCCCACCTGTTTCCTTTCCCCTTGTTTCCTCTAGTCATTATCACAACTTCCTCTCATGCTGCGTGCTTTGTGTGTTCTGGGTTTCATCTTTGTTTTATCCTTTTCTAGATTGCTTTTTTCTGGCTCCAGTCCAGCCCTGTTTGTATTTAGTTTATTTTTCCCTGAGAGTACCGCGATACAGCTACATTAAAGTTCAGTGCTTGTCCCACATTTGTGTCACAGTCCTGCCTGTCCAATTGTGTGTTTTTTTTTAAAGATAAAAGTGCAAATCTGTATAATCTGAAACTCGCTTTTTACTTTTTTCTAATGTTCACTAATGCTTAATAATTGTTTGTAAAATGTATCTAAATAATTATTGTAAACTTGCTGCTAACTTGTTTAAACTACACAACTAATTTCTTTATAACACTGAAAATGGTTAATAAACAATTCAGTTCAATGCGAATGTGTTTATATAGTACCAAATGACCGCAACAATCGCCTCCAGGCACATTATATTGTAAGGTAAAGATCCTACAATAATTCAGAGAAAAAGAATCAAACGACCCCCTTTGAGTAAGGAATTGGCAACAGTGAGAAGGAAAATCTCCCTTTTAACAGGAAGAAACCTCTGGCAGAACCACACTCAGGGAGGAGCAGTCATCTGCTTCAACCAGTTGTGGGTGAAGAGAGGAAAACAAGACAAAAGACATTGTGGAAGAGAGCCAGTGATGAATAATACGCAATGATTAAATGCAGCGTAGTGTATAAACAAGTGACAAGACGTGAGTAAAGAACAAATACTATGTGCATCATGGTATACACCCCAGCAGCAAGTTTTAAGTGGAATCTTAAAAATAGAGAGGGTGTCTGTCTCCCAAATCCAAACTTGGAGCTGGTTCCACAGAAGAGGGGCCTGAAAGCTGAAGGCTCTGCCTTCCATTCTACCTTTAAATACACTAGGAACAATAAGTACACCAGTATTCTGAAAGCAAAGTGATCTTTTATGGTGATATGGTATTATGAGGTCTTTAAGATAAGATGAGCCTGATTATTCAAGACTTTGTATGTGACCTTGTATTTGGATTTAACAGGGAGCCAATGAAGAGATATATGTTGTCTGCAGGGCTATTATAAAGTTAAAAATGGTTTAGGTGGAATGGCAGTGATGTGAATTACAAGACTGTAAATGTTGATATCTTAGTTTATGTTGTAACTCGCTGTTTTGTTTTCACTTCAGTTGGTGATTTATTCATAATCCAAAGCACACTTAACCAGCATGGCTACCACAGAATTCCACAGCGACATGCCATCCCATCTGGTTTTCGCTTAATGGGACGATTATTTGTTTTTCAATAGGACAATGACCCCAAATACACCTCCAGGCTGTGTAAAGGCTATTTGACCAAGAAAGAGGGTGATGGAGTGTTGCATCAGATGACCTGGCCTCCACAATCACCTGATCTAAACCCAATTGAGGTGGTTTGGGATGAGTTGGACTATAGAGTGAAGGCAAAGCAGCCAACAAGTGCTCAGCACCTCTGGGAACACCTTCAAGACTGTTGGAAAACCATTTGAGTGATGACCTCATGAAGCTGATTGAGAGAATGTCAAGAGTGTGCAAAGCTGTAATCAAAGCAAAAGGTGCCGACTTTGAAGAATCTCAAAATCTAAAAGACATTTTCATTTGTTTAACACTTTTAAGTTTACTTGATGATTTTTTATGTGTTCCTTCATAGTCTGGATGAGTTCCGTATTAATTTACAATGTTGGAAAAAATGACATCAAAATAATTGAATGAGAAGGTGTGTCAAGCAAGCACTTGGTGATGGTGGTGAAGAAGAACTGCATCAGAGCAGGAATAAACTTTTGACAGACCAAGGCTCAAGAAGTTCCATCTGCCGTGATTGGTTGTCGGGCATGGATTTTAATGGAAAAAATGAATGTGTAATGTAGCAGAACCTTTGGGATAACACTAAGAATCACTGGTAAGAATTTATAGTTCTCTACAAGTTTAGAATTTGTAGATGCAAGAGTAGTTTTTGTAGATAGAAAAAGACGGAAGGACAAACGAGACAGTGGTGGAGATTAGCAGGAAGACAGAGGAGTGGAAAGAGCGAGCAGCAGTGAGGCTGGATGCTGTAACTGCTGTTTCATTAACTGGCAGTCGACAGCACATACATCAAGCTCCGACAATGGTTTGGGAGCACAACCGTAACCTGCAGTGATCTACCCACAAGAAGAGCTGCCAGTGATGGATGGTGTGACATGAACTGAGAGCTCCCTCTTGCTCTCTCTGTCCCTCACACACAAAGACATGCAGAGACACACTAAGCATTTTTCCACATTGAATTTAATTGAATCTGATGACATATGGAAAAAAGAAACATACTGAGCAAATGACAATATTATTCACTGTTGTATTCTGTGTAGTCACTATTTTAAAATTGCAAATTCCCTACTTTATTTGATGTATAAAAAATATTGTACTGATGATATAGTATGCAACTATGTAATGTTAGCTATATAAGATATATAAATGTAATATCAGTTGTACTATTCTCTTTTGATTCCAGTTTGTCATAAAAATCTGACTGAAATCATCTAAAAAGATACAAAACACAGACAGAATAGTTTATAAAGTTCTTTGCAATGACATAGCATCTTTGCTTGGCTTCCTTATTTCTATTACCACTAATTGGTGTGAAATGCATTTCCAATCCAAAATCACACCTCCTTGATTTTCAAGTAACAGATGGAGCTGAGACATAAATGTGGCAATGAGAATGGGACCCATAACTCAGCAAATGTGGAATCATGAAACAAAACTAAATAAAAATGTAAAAGAAAACAATTTCTTTTTAATATATTGTCAGTATGTGCACTATTTTGTCCTTTACATTGAACTCGTTAAATAGGGACTTGGTAGTAGTGAATAATTTCAGCTACCGCTGGAGTAATCAACAATTCTGTAAAATAGTAATAGGAAAACTATTATGGTACTGAGATTTGGATCCAAGGTTTTGTTATTCTGATTTTAATAATCTATAGAGAATGTAGTTTGGGTTTCTGTTGGGTTACTATTGTATTTAGAAGTTATGGATTCCTGACTAGATTTATTCATTATTCTAATAGTGAGTTTAACTTTCTCCACCATTGTTCAGTCTCTGTTTTCTATATTTACTTCATGGTTTTCTAGTAAGAAGCAACAAAATGTTTTCTCATGGACTGTGACTTTTGCCTGCTCCTCTTCTGGATGATTTTGCTGCTGCTTCACTTTTGCTGCCCAATCACTTCCAGTTTTAAATTAAAGGTTTAGATTTTGGATTTTCTTTACCTCAGTCCCTAAGTGTTGTGCATTTAAGTCCGGTTTCACCTGATCCAGCCCTAACTATAAGCTTTATCATAAAGCAAAGTTTTAAGCCTAATCTTAAAAATAGAGAGGGTGTCTGTCTCCCAAATCCAAGCTGGGAGCTGGTTCCACAGAAGAGGGGCCTGAAAGCTGAAGGCTCTGCCTCCCATTCTACTCTTAAGTATCCTAGCAACCACAAGTAAGCCAGCAGTCTGAGAGCGAAGTGCTCTATTGGGGTGATATGGGACTATGAGGTCTTTAAGACAAGATGGGGCCTGATTATTCAAGACCATGAATGTGACACAAGGGAACCAGTGAAGAGAAGCCAATATGGGAGAAATCTGCTCTCTCTTTCTAGTCCCTGTCAGTACTCTAGCTGCAGCATTTTGGATCAGCTGAAGGCTTTTCAGGGAGCTTTTAGGACAGCCTGAGAATAATGAATTATAATAGTCCAGCCTAGAAGTAATAAATGTGTGAATTAGCTTTTCAGCATCACTCTAAGATGATGAAGAGGTTTCTAATTTTAGAAATATTGCATTAATGCAAAAAAAAACAAACAAACAAAAAAAAAAAACAGTCTAACACTTTAATATGTGCATTGAAGGACATATCCTGGTCAAAAATGACTCCAAGATTTCTCACAGTGTTACTGGAGGCCAAGGTAATGCCATCCAGAGTAAGTATCTGATTTGACACCATGTTTCTCAGATTTTTAGGGCCAAGTTCTTTATCTGAATTAAAGTTACAAAACAAAACCAGTTCTTGGATTGACCCCCAAATAAATAATATGGAGCCACATTTCTCCAGTTAAGAACAAACAACAAGAGATTTTCTGTTTTCTTTTCAATGTATGTATGTTCATAGGGTGAGTACAAAAACAGTTTTATCCAAATTTAGAAGCAAGAAATTAGAGGTGACCCAGGTCTTTATGAAACTCCTGCAGTTTAACTAATTAATGTGTGCCATCTGGCTTCATGGATAGATAAAGCTGGGTATCATCTACATAACAATGAAAATTATTTAAATACCTGGGTCTCTCCACCATTTGGTTGAGAACTGAAGAAGCCTTTCGGATGAGAGGTGAAACGTCTTCAAGAAACAAAAAGAAGTCCAGTCGCCTTTTTCAAGCTCCAGAGACTACTATGACCTGGATGACTGAGAATCTACACAGACATATCAAGTAGTAAATTTACAATTTAATGGTGTGTGGAATTAGAGAAGGAAGCTCTTGTTCTCTCCACTTACTTTTTACCCACCACCCTCAGCCAATCCCTTTTATTTCATTCACTCCATTTCTGTCTCTTTAAAATATTTTCTGTTTTTAATAATGAACAGTGATTTCTTTAGGTACTTTGATGCTCTGTACTGTAATCATGCATATACATAAAAGTGATTAACTGTATTATATTTTGTTTGACATATAGGGCACTTGGCCTTTTTGATCCTTGCTGGCTTGAACTTCTGTGTTCCCATCTGTTTTCATATTTGCAGGTCTGTTATTTGTCTTTTAGCTGCTTCCTGTTTTACTTTGATTTGATTGGTTTTCTCATTTACAGTGGCTTGCAAAAGTGTTTATACCCCTTGAACTTTTCCATATTTTGTCACATTATAACCACAAACATAAATACAGTTCACTGGAATTTAATGTGAAAGACCAACACAAACTGGTATACAATTGTGAAGTGGAAAGAAAATTATACATGATTCAAAACATTTTTTACAAATAAAAAACTGAAAAGTTAATTAGCTGATTAGAGTGTGGCACCAGGTGTCTTCAATATTGAACCTTTTCACAATATTCTAATTTTCTGAGATACTGAACTTGGGGTTTTCATTAATTGTCAGTTATAATCATCAAAATTAAAAGAAACAAACATTTGAAATATATCAGTCTATGTGTAATGAATGAATATAATATACAAGTTTCACTTTTTGACTGGAATTATTGAAATAAATCAACTTTTTCATGATATTCTAATTTTATGACCAGCACCTGTAAGCTGGCAGCGCAGGCTCGATTCCCGGCCTGTGCTCTTTGCCACATGCCTTCCCCCATCTCTTCTGTCATAACCTACACATCAATAAAAGCTGCTGTGGCTAAAAAAAGAAACAAAAAACAAAACAAAAACAAAAGTGACAATAGGTGGAGAAGACATGCTCTGTGCATCATGCTTAGGCATAGCTAAGGGAAGGTTCAGGGTCTCTTGATCCAGCCCAGCCCAACTCAGTTTTTATTGTTAATTGCTGCCGAATGTACAAGACAAGCAGAAAACTGAAATTACGTTTCCCATGACCCATGGCGTGCAAAAAGTGTGTTCAATATAAAAAGTACACTATATACTCAAAATCTACACTATATATATATATATATATATATATATATATATATATATATATATATATGTGTGTGTATATATATATATATATATATATATATATATATATATATATATATGTGTGTGTGTGTATATATATATATATATATATATACACACACACACACACACACAGACTGTGCAAAAAAAAAAAACGGCCATTTCATCCACACTAGCGCTTGGAGACTATACGAGGGGGACACAAAAGCCCCTCCCCGGGCCCGATTTCCCGGTAAAAACGCTCTCATCCTTGGCGCAGTGCCGGACAATTCTCCCTGGCCGAGGCGCACCTCCGTCGGATACAATGTGTGCAGGGTGGGTGCGTCTCCCTCCCGCGGAGATCGCGGAAGGGATGAGGAGGAGACGGGGGCGGGCCGTTCTTC